>NW_027098468.1:0-40000 GCF_019320115.1 Miscanthus floridulus | reverse complement strand
CGGAGAGGAGGCGCGCGTACCAGCGAGGAGGGAGGGGACGGGGGCGGTTGCTTGCTCTCAGGAGGCGGTGGAGTCGCGGCCGCGGAGGTCGTCGGGAGGAGAGGGGGACGGAGGTAGGGAAAGTAATCCAAATCCAAGATGGCATTGTTGGCGTTGCGTGCGGAGACGTTTTCTTTCAACCCCCACTTGGACGGAACGTCATCTCCTTGCAACCAATTGCCTCTGCAAAATACACATTAGTCATAGTAATCTCGTATTGTCATTAATCACTGAAACCCAACTAGGGGCCTAGATGCTTTCAATCTCCCTCTTTTTGGTGATTGATGACAATACAACCTCGAGTATGTAAAAGAGATGAGGTTTTCAACATGCTTGGTTCATATAAGCTTTTGACAATAAGAACAAAAGAGTTAGGCAAGCTTATATGACCCAAGCCAACATGATATACTCAACAGATATGAAATAAGTATGAGTACAAGAAATAAAGCTCATTTACATCGGAGTAAAACGCGGAAGCAAAGCAAATGAGCATAACCAAGTGACATGACATATATAAAGATCAAAGTAGAGAGCACACATGTCACATATCACATAAATATCACTATCACATAAATATCACAATCACACGTATGTAGTTCAATGCATAAAAGTAAACATGAATGCATAATAATGTATCACACATAAAAAGCCAAATGTAATAAATAAGCCCCCCTAGATATATCGCTCCTCCTAAGTCTATCATACTCGATCCCTCTCCCCCTTTGGCGTTAAGCACCAAAACCTAAGGGTCTATCAGCGGGGCAGCAGCGAACGAGTCAGACGCTGAGGTGTGATGAGCGATCTGGAGCTGGGTAGCATCATCCTCTGATTCGAAGCTCTGAGTTGTCTAACCCTCTATCGCTAGAAGTGACGCTGAAGCGGTCTAGGTTTGCTCTAGAACTAGTGCAACCTATGACTCTACAGGTATGACTGTAGCAGGTGGCTCTGATGATGCAACTGATGATGGGAGCGTCTCTATAGTCCTAGTAACTGGAGCAACGGTGGAAGGCCTAGGGACACATAGCTCTAGTGGTGTAGGCTGCCCTATCAACTCACTGAAAGTAGCACCAAGGCTCTTGGAAACTAGGGTGTCTGTCACAAGCATCGACAAATTCTGAGCCGGTGTGAAGCCCGTATGTAGAGGTGTGAAAGAAGGACCCTGGGCTAGCACTGGCGAAGCAAACCACTGGGACACCTGCTCTATAGGTGAAGCGAACATGGTAGCTAGCTATCCCTAACTCTGAAGGCCATTGGGCTAAAAACCTAGAGTCACTATAGTGGTGGTAGGTTGGCCGAGTTGAGGTGTAAGATGTGGCGGTGGAGCTCCAATAGCAGTAACAACATGCTGCATGAAACCAATTAACTGTAGTTGAATGAGGAGCTGCTACTGCTGCATGGCCTACTACTGTCGCTGGATAGCCTGATGCTGTCGCTGGAACTTGTCCTGTCTAGCCTGAACTTGTGCAAGGGCAGCTGCTGTAACAACCCAAAAATCCACACACCAAAAATTCCAACTAAAAAATTTTTGTTTAAAAACCTATGTATTGTTAAGTGACATGTGTGGAACCCAAACCCTAGTTTTGCATTAGGTGCAACCCAACTAGGTTATATCATAAGCAGAGCATGATGCATTGTCACATGTGTATTTGAAACTCCCATGAAATAGAATCTTGCATGCATCTTAATTCAATATGTGATTTGGATTTTATTGATTTATGTGATGAGTAAATAAACCCTCATAACAATTGTTAAATTCCTTGAATTAAATCAATATCTAGATTTTGAAAAAAATGCCTTAATAAAAACCACAACTATTTTTGTATAACAAAAATAGTCAATAATATCCCTAATATATGGGAAAGGTAAAAACCACCATGTATGACCCTTGTAAACCACCATCAAGCTAATAAAACCTAAGACACTTTGACTAAACCTTGACTTAGTAATTAATTGCTGAAAACAGAAAATAGAAAAGCCTTCAAGAAATACTAGAAAATGGCAAAGGCCATTTCGGCCCAAATGGCCTGCCCAGCCCAGCCGAGGGCCCCTCCCTCTCACTCCCCCATGCGCCAGCCAGAGCGGGCCAGCCCAACACCGTGGCCCAGCAGCATAGTGCAGCAGCTGTAGCCTTCCCCGCTCTAGGACAAACTGACGGGTGGGCCCTCATCGTCAGTCACATAGCAACAGGGTATTCTTCCTCCCCACACCGACCTCTCCCTCGACCGGGAACCGACCGGAGCAGCAGGCGTGGGCCTGGGGTCACGCAAAGAGCATGACCCTGTCCCCTTGGCGTAGCGCTCACGCGACCCCCACGACAACTGCCCCGCGCCCGTGAGCCATCTGATGCGCATCACGCATCACCACCGCCCGATCAACCGCCATTGGAGAAGCCTAGAGCTTCGCCTATAAAAGGAGGAGCCCGGAACCCTAGCACCTCACCACACCTCGCCACCGCCGTGCGGTTCGCACCAACACACTAAGTCAAGGGACAAGAGGAGAAGGAGAGGTGCGAAGAAGGACGCCGTTGCCAGAGCAAGAAGGGAGGAGCCACTGGTGCGGAAGACGGCGAGTACCTCTGTCCTGGCTTGGCTCTGCTACACCATCGACACTGCACCACCATCATCGCCTTCGAGCTCCCCGCGGTGAGCCATCTTGCTGAGACCACCTCCCTAGCCAAATGGAACATGCACTGCCATGATCGAAACCTTGCTGAAGCTTCGAGCTCTGGCCTAGCCCAACTGGTTAGCTAGGGAGACCGCCATGGCCACGCTTGCTGAGACCCAGGACGTGCCATGCGTGCTACCATCAGCCAAAAGGAGGACCCCAGCCATGATGTTGTACATTAGAGCAGGAGCGCACATGCATGGGCACGCTCACCATGGCCGAGAGCACAACCATGGTGAGACCATCGCGTCTTCTACGTCGTGGTAAAGGTGACGTTGACACCCCAACTGGCTCCACCATGATGAGAGACACACTGCGCTCACCTTAGCCGAGGAAGAAGCCCACCGAAGCCCTGCGTTGCCGCACCACACCTCGTCGGAGCACCACCGCCTCTGCTTTGCCCCCACCACCATGGCCGGAGCCACTGGGAGCATCAGGAGCTCCCTCAACATGCCCACCATGGTCATAGAAGCATTGTGGAGCTCACATGCTCCTCCTAGGCTCTCGCTACCACTGCAGCCCTGTCTATGCACGCCGACGAACCTACACCACCATTCACCGTGGCTGGAACCCTAGGAAGCCCCAGCCACCACCTTGACCCCACCACTGCACTCATCGAGGCTTGGCGACGCTTTTGCCTACCTTAATCGCGCACCAATACTGCCTGAGAGGCTCACCGCCGATGGGAGCGTCGAGGACGATGGGGAATTCTCCCCGCCTGGTTCACGTACGCGTGCACCCGGTCCTGGTGAACCAAACAGAGGAGAAGGATCGGTGGACCCAGACTATGTACACCGTGTCTATGGTCCATGAACCAACACCGCGCAGTCACCATGCACCGGATCGGTGGACCAGAGCCTAGTAGAGGCCTAGGGTCATGACGTGGCCGCACCAACGCATGCCACGTGGCGGGCCAAGCCTGGCCCAAATCTAGGCCCAACCAGCCCAGTCGAGGCCCGGCCTGTATTGACCATTGACCGGTCAACGTTGACCGTTGACCGGGGCCACATGTCAGTGACACCGCCATGCGGGACCCACTTGTCGGAGGATGAAACAGCCGAGATGATGTCATGCTGACTGTCATGATAACGTCAGCTGCTGATGTCAGCAGCTCTGGCCCCACCTGTCATAGACTATGATCCGTTGACCAGTTGACTCGCTAGTTGACTTTGACCGGACCCACATGTCAGTGACCTAAGAGCCCCTGGTCCCACCTATCAGTAGCTGATGACGTAGATGACGTCATGCTGATGTCATGATGACAGTCAGTGGGACCCCACCTAGTCAGTACCTAGAACCGAGACGATGATGTCATGCTGATGTCAGCATGCCACTGTGGACCAACATGAGCGTGACACGTGTCAGCATGATATTAATTTAGCCTTTTCCCATTTTCAGAAATGATTTAAACTTTGGAAATTCATAACTAATTCATACGAACTTGGAAAAATATGAAACCAGGACCAAAATTCATCTAAAAATCGAGCTCTACGCAATGGACCCATGTTTGTATGCATTTGGCTCCTTTGAATTTTCATTGCTTCTTTGTGCTATTCTATAGACGTCGCTAACACGATTATAATGCGATCGTTTGTAGACTCAGAGGAGAACTAGACGGACGAGGACCGAGAGTACCATGAGGAGTACGAAGACGACTACACTGAAGGTGCCACATCCCACCCAATCTCATAGCACCTATTATGCATGGCTAATATAGAACTGCTATTGCCTTACTTTATCATTATTTTCACATTATGATAGGACTTGCATGGTAGTATGCTTTCTTGATGGCCTTTACCTTGATGCAACCTTACCCCTGATCACCCTACTGTTAGGCTAGTCACACACACGCTGCTATATTTCACTGCTTATTATTTCTACTACGCTTATGTATACTATATTGATGCGTGGTGGAAACTAGAGTTATCTGGACTTTGGGGAGAGTGCTGCGTGGGTGACTTGGGTGTGTGGAGGGTGAGGGTTGTGTCGACCAAGTTGGAGTATACGATGAGCCTAGGGCAAGTCTTGCCATGAGGTGCTACCTAGGTGCCCCTGGAATGAATACCTATGGTGGGTAAATGGTGATATGAGGTGGCCCTGGGTGTAAACCTGTGATGGGAGGAGCCCGAGGTGGAGGTGCTATGGTGGTATGGTAAATGGAAACTCTGTTGAAGACATTTTAGCTTGGTCATCCCTAAGGACTTACTAGTACTCAGATTCACCGGGAAGCCTTACGTACCACTCGCCCTATATGGTGCGGGACAGCCGGACTACTTGGTAGGATATTGCCACTACTGCTAGGCTGATAGCGGACAGTGCAAGGAGGTACGGGGCATGGAGGATTTCCCCCACACCCTTCTGAGACTTCATGGAGACCTTGTGGACCCAGCTCATAACTCACAGTTTTAGCCACCCCAGACTAGACTTGGGGTGTACTAGGGCTGAATGGTAGAGTGACATTATCCTAGGCTAGCAAGCGGTCAGAATCAGCCCAGTTGACGACGGTCAGCGAAGAAGGCAGATCTTGTGGTTATGTAAAACCTCTGCAGAGTGTATGGTTGATTGATCGATACATATGCTGACTTGTCGGCTATGGACCTTTCCTAGGTTTCACTTAAACTAGATAGTGAGATGAGTCCTTCTCTTCTTCCCCCTGTGAGTGAGTGTCGGTCGTAGCCAGGGGCTACGGGCCATGAGACAGTGCCAAGAGGGAGTTGGCCTATCGACTGAGCGATGGTATGGTGATGATGTGGAAATGGTGGTATATCGATCCCTGGATCGAAACCTGGCTCTGGACAGAAATGGGGTGGAATGGGTGTGGGAATGGTGTTAAAACTTGACCAACTATTATTATATACTTGATATGCTAAAACATAGGAAACCCCAGCCTTATAGGTTACTTTTGATTATATCCAACTTGCATCCAATTTCCACAAAGCAATGCTCATAGGGTGGGAGTGGCCAGTACAAATCGTACTAATAAATTTTGGCACACAGGTTCTGCTGAGGAGTATAGCTCTGAGGAGTTTGACGGTTGAGGGGTTCATTCCTACGCTCGAGTTTGGCGATCTTATCTTCAAGCTGTTCTGAATGAATGCTACTTTTGATTCCGCCAATGCAGCGATGTAATTATTTATGTAATTCTGCACTATTTGTACTCTGATATTATCATTGTATGGATGTGGTATTCGACTGGAATTTGGGTAATATGATCTACAACGGTCATAATACACTTCGACTCTATAGATTTCTCTTCGCGGAAATCAGGTTGTTTCAGCTGCTGTCTCCTAGGCCTACCGAGTCTGATCCTACCTCATCTGCTCAAGAATCGCAAGAAGAGCGAGGTCTATCTACGGCACCTATGGAGCTAAGCTAGAGCCACTGGCCTCACCAGTCATGTCATCGTGGAGGCATCTTAGGAATAGCCTGATAATCATCATCTGAGCTATCACTAGGATCACTCTCAACCATACCCTCCTGTTGTGCATCTAGCTGCTCCTCCTCTATCACTGCAATGCCCCTGATAATCTCATCCTGCTAGGCTATAGATTCTGGCACCTCTAGGCGATGGCTCAGCTAGCTAGGTGTCCTCACTCTGTTGTGATAGAGCATCTGAGTCATGTTATAAGCTAGAAACTCTATAGTAGCACCTAGAATACTCTACCAACATCTCAGGAGGCCTCACTGTGACTACCTTGTGAATCAAAAATGTGATCCAGTGAGTGTATGGTAGCTACCCATGACATCTGAATCTCTCTGCAAGTGTATCCTCCATCTCAGAAAGAATGACATCCCATATATCAAATAATATCTATTGGATCAGAGAGTTCAGTAGCCATTGCTGAATGCGAGTCAATTCCTCATGATATCCTATCCTCAGGAAGCAGGGTCCTCCTAATGATAGCATCAAGCAGTCTAGCTATAGGAGTAAGATCTTTGGGTGTCCTGCTCGACCCCTCGCTGAATGGCTCTATGAAGCAAGGTCGGATGAGATTTGTGGGATGCACAAGACTACCGTGAGGGAATCTAGGAGGCTCTATATGACCATAGCAAACCTCGTGAAGGCGGATGGGTGACTCCTGTAACCGGAGGATCTCTCTAGGCCTCTGAATGCAAAGTTTATGAACCTAGTGAGCTGGGTCAATCCAAAGTGTAGCGTAGAACTCATGGACCCAAGATGGAACATATCTACCTGTCCATCCAAGTAAGTTAGTCAATCCTGGCAAGTAAGAGAGATGAGGGTGGATCTGCTCTCTAGCTGCTGCTACAATGGCCTCAATGGAACAAACCCTCTGTGATCTAAAAGCCACACCACTAGTTTAGATAAGCATTGTAAAAGTCCTCCTACAGTGGTGTATAGAATCCCTCTGAAGCACGCTCATCCCTCCACGACGGGAACTAGTCCTCGAACTGCATAAACTAGAGCTGTTGCACCTGCTTGGCTGTAGCGGCCCTCAAGTCCAAGTGAGTTACTCGAGGAGGACCCTGTGGTCTAGGAGGCGAATGAGAACCCCTCCTCTGTGTCTCTAGGCCTTGGTGTCACCTAGGTACGAATACGACTAGAGCGATGCAACTGTGGCTGAGGTGCCTGCTCTGTCTCCTTGGTCTGCTCTGCCTCCTGAGTCTGCTCTATTTGCTCTGCTGGCTGAGCCTACTGTTGTGGCTCCCCTTGAGGCTGACTCTCCTCCAAAACAACACGTCATCCCTCAAGCATGACAGTCCCAGCTAGACTACCATGACGATGCTCTACCGCCTTGACGGTGGCCCTCCATGCTAGTGAGAGCTGATCTACAATGACAACACCACTCCGAGCACCTCCTCTCTCTATACACGCTCTGTGGTGGCTGCTACTGCTACTGCTCTCACTGTATCAGCATCTACAAACTTCTGCTTCTTTGATGTAGTCTTCTTTGTCCCCTTGCCTTTCACCTCAGCACACAGGCGAGGCAGAGGCCTCAGATCCTCATCACCAGGACCACCTCCGACATTCTTGACATGTGCCATTGCTAGAGCTAAAATGAACCGCAATCACGGACAAGAACCAACTATCACTAACACTCACTGAGGCTTGGCCTCGATCCATACTCGTAGGCTTGGCCCTGAGTTAACTATCAACTACCAAAGTAACCTCAAACACACCGAACTTGCTACATGATAGAATAGATCAGATATATGAATAATTACAATATGCATCTAGAGATATGAAACCCTAAGAAGCAAGCATTAGATATGAAATTAGAATTGATGGATTGCTACCTAACAAATCAGGTGATCGAAGAGAAGAGGAACAGATCATGGGCACCACCAGAATCGATAATTAGGGTTAGGGTACCGGCGATGGCCTGTGCAATGCAGTGGGCACGGTTAGGCAGTGGCACTAGCGGCAGTGCTGATGCGACAGGGGAGGCGTAGGCACAAGCTAGGGCAAGGGCCTGGCGGCACTGTTGTGGTAGGGGAGGCAGTAGGCGGTGGCACGGGTGAGCTACAGACTGATGTGGGCACGGTGGCATAGTGCGGCGGCTCGGGAGCGGCATGGGCAGACGGTGCGGAGAGGGCACGGTGGTGCGGGAGTGGCGTGGGCACACAGTGGCATGATGTGTGGCTGCTGCTGCATGGCTAGGGCACGGGTGTGAGGTGAGCACGTGCGGTGGAGACGTGGCGGTGAGATTGTGAGTACTGGCTAGCGCTGAGGGTTAGGGCACGGGCATGAGCGGCTCGCCATACGGATTATATGATGGGTCCCCCATGACAGATGAGAAAAGGAAAGGAATAGAGTCCAGAAACTGCACAACTTCAACTGACCGGACGCTCCGGTGGCAACTGACCCAACGCTGCCACCCAGAGTCCAGGTCAACAACAGAGAGTTCTAAAACCTCCCAAGTCATGACCGAACGCGTCCGACCACAACTGACCAGACGCAGGGAGCAGAGTCTGATCCTAGCGTCCGGTCACCCTTTTCCAACAAATCTTCAATGTTCCTTCGTGCTGCCTGTTCCTAATCAAGTCCCAACTTCAATAAGACCCAAATAAGCACTAATTGGGACTGATGTGAGTGACCTCTCTCAAAACCCTCAATTTTTTCAAAGTATTTTGCCTTAGGCTGTAATTCTTTTTAAGGAAATAGGCAATAAAAGAGTGATTTAAGAGAAACGAACAAAACAACACTCATGCATATGCAATGCAATACTTGAAAGTAATTCTAGTTGCTTGTCAAGTTTGATTTAAGGTTAAGCTTCTTCACACGCTTTTTAGCGGTTATCTTAACCATATTAGACAAGCCCTAAATGCATTACCAAGAAGTAAACATGTTGTATATTACAATGCAATGCAAGGGACAACACAAGCTCATTTTCTAGTGAAGTTAAAATCAAGCACATTGAGTTCATTCCTCAACCGATAAAATATAGCCTCATCTAGCGGTTTAGTGAAGATATCCGCCAATTAATCCTCGGTCCTTACACCTTCTAATGAAATATCATTCTTAGCAACATGATCTCTAAGAAAGTGATGGCAGGATATCTATGTGCTTGGTGCGAGAATGTTGAACCGGATTATTAGTAAGCTTTACCGCACTCACATTGTCACACAAAAGTGGTATCTTTTCTAGAACTACACCATAGTCTAGCAAAGTTTGCTTCATGTAAAGTATTTGTGCACAATAAGCACCCGCAGCAATGTATTCCTGCTTCGGCGGTGGACAAAGCCACACTATTTTGCTTGTTGGAGGACCAAGACACAAGTGATCTACCAAGCAAATGGCACCCTCCGGATGTGCTTTTCCTATTAACTTTGCAACCGGCATAATCTGAATCGGAATAGCCAACTAATTCAAATCTAGCTCCTTTGGGATACCAAAGGCTAATGCTTGGTGTGTGCTTAAGATACCTAAGTATTCGTTTACCGGCAATCAAATGAGCTTCCTTAGGATTAGCTTGAAATCTAGCACACATACACACACTAAACATGATGTCGGGCCTAGATGCAGTTAAGTATAACAAGCTACCAATCATAGAGCGGTAGAGAGTTTGATCAACCGTTTTACCTCCCTCGTCTAGGTCGAGATGTCCATTAGATGGCATTGGTGTCTTGATTGGCTTACATTCATCCATATTGAACCTTTTGAGAAGATCCTTGGTGTATTTTTCTTGAGAGATGAAAATCCCTTCTCTCATTTGCTTGACTTGAAAACCAAGAAAGAATGTAAGCTCTCCAATCATAGACATCTCAAACTCCTTCGGCATCAATTCACCAAACTCTTTGCAAGAATCTTCATTTGATGATCCAAAGATGATATCATCAACATATACTTGACAAATAAAAATATTTCCATCAAGCTTCTTGGTGAATAGTGTGGTGTCGACCTTCCCAATGATGAAGCCCTTCTCAATGAGGAAATCCCAAAGGCATTTATACCATGCTCTTGGGGCTTGCTTAAGCCCATATAGCGCCTTGGACAACATATAAACATGATTATGATATCTAGGGTCTTCAAACCCGGGAGGTTGATCAACATAGACTAGTTCATTTATAAAGCCATTTAAAAATGCATTTTTGACATCCATTTGATATAGTTTCATTTCATGATGTGATGCATATGCAAGGAGGATACAAATGGCTTAAAGTCTTGCAACCGGTGCAAAGGTCTCTCCAAAATCCAACCCTTCAACTTGAGAGAACCCATTTGCAACTAGTCTCACCTTATTCCTCACTACAACACCTTGATCATCTTGCTTATTGTGGAACACCCACTTTGTTCCAATGACTCTTGCACCTTGTGGTCGTTGTTCAAGAGTCCAAACTTTATTGTGGGTGAAGTTGTTCAACTCTTCATGCATGACATTTATCCAATCAGGAATCTTGAAGAGCTTCTTCTATATTCTTAGGTTTAACACAAGAGACAAAAGAGTGATGTTCAATAAAAGAAGCAAGTTTTTTAGATTGAGTCATTACACCATTTGATGGACTCCCTATGATGAGATCTTGTGGATGAGCTTGTAGTAGAGGTGAATTTCTTCTATCAACCACTTGAGGGGGAGGTTGTGGAGCATCAACATCTTGTGCTTGTGCCACCATTTGATCATGAGAGACATGAGTATCTTCACTTTCTACTCTTCCATCTTTATCACCATCTTGTGGCACATTTGATGAAGAAGGTGGATCAATCACTTGTACATCATCTTCATCATCTTTGGGCTTGATGTCTCCAACCGGAATGTTCTTCATAGCCTCCCTCAATGGTTCATCACCTACATTATCAAGATTCTCATGTGCTCCTTGAGAGCCGTTAGATTCATCAAATTCCACATCCTATGTTTCTTCAACTAAGCCGGTGGCATGATTAAATACTCTATATACTTTGGACTTTGATGAGTAACCAATAAGAAAACCAATATCACAATGTCTTTGAAACTTCCCTAGGTGTTGTCGCTTCTTGTACATGTAGCATTTGCAACCAAACACCCGGAAGAATGAGACGTCTGGCTTCTTCCTATTGAGCAACTCATAAGGTGTCTTGCCAAGAAACTTTTGAAGGAATAGACGGTTAGATGCATAACATGCGGTGTTGATAGCTTCCGCACATAGAGCTTCGGGTGTGTTGTAGTTATCAAGCATTGTTCTTGCAAGTGTGATTAGTGTCTGGTTCTTTCTCTCAACTACACCATTTTGTTGAGGAGTGTATGTTGCGGAGACCTCATGCTTGATTCCAACTTCATCACAATAAGCTTGAATGTTTGTGTTGTCAAATTCTTTACCATTATCACTTCTAATCTTATTAAGCTTCACTTCAAACTCATTTTGTGCTCTCTTGGCAAACTTCTTGAAGCATGAAGCAACCTCGGTCTTGTCATGAAGGAAGAACACCCATGTATATCTTGAGTAGTCATCAACAATCATAAGACAATAAAGATTTCCTCCCAAACTCTTATAAGTTGTTGGTCCAAATAAGTCCATGTGAAGGAGATCTAGCACTCTTGTTGTTGACATGAAAGCTTTTGTAGGATGAGTGTTTGCAACTTGTTTGCCAGCTTGACATGCACTACAAAGCTTGTCTTTCTCAAATTTCACATCCTTCAACCCTCTCACCAATTCATTCTTCATAAGCTTCTTGAGTGAACTCATCCCAACATGAGCAAGTCTTCTATGCCATAGTCACCCAAGTGATGTTTTGGTGAATAGGCATGTCTTCAAGTTAGCATCTTTGGAGGTGAAATCCACTAGATATAGGTTGTTGTATCTAAAACCCTTTAATATAACTTAATCATCATCTTTCTTAGATACAACCACTTCCTTCTCGATAAACAAGCATTGAAAGTCAAGATCACACAATTGTCCAACAGATAGCAAGTTGAAACTCAAGGAAGCAATATATAGCACATTTGAGATAGAATGATCATTTGATATTTCCACTTTGCCCAATCCTTTGACTTTGCCCTTTGAATTATCTCCAAATGTAATTCTTTCTTGGCCATCTACTTCTTCATCTAGTGAGGTGAATATACGAGGATCACCGGTCATATGTTGTGTGCAACCACTATCAATTACCCAATGACTTCTATCGGTCTTGTAGTTCACCTACACACATGAGATCAAGCTTGTTTAGGGACCCATACTTGTTGAGGGCCCTTGACTTTCTCTACTAGTGACTTTGTAACCCAAATTTTCTTAGGCCTATTTTTGTTGGGAGGTCCTAAGAACATGACTTTCATTTTACCACTAGAGTCCTTTCTAAGCATGTAATGAGTATTGAAAGCAAAAGGTCTAGCATGCTTGGGCAAGGGTTGTGGTGGTGGAGTTTGACACTCATGGGTAAAGTGACCTTCTTGTCCACACCCAAAACACCTCTTTGGCTTTGGCTTTGACTTGTGTTGTTGTTGAGCTTGAGCCTTCTTCTCTTGATTTGCCAAATACCCAATGCCACTTCTATCCATCTTCATAATGGTGTTCATGAGTAGCTCACTTTGAAGATGTTGACCTCTTGTGAATTTGCTCAACCCGGTCTTGAGGTGTTCTTTTTCTAGCTTGAGCTTCTTGTTCTCTTCTTTGAGCTCATCATGATTTTCTCTTTCTTGAGTCTCTTGTTCTCTTCTTTGAGCTTCTCATTCTCAAGAGCTAGATCACTATCATGGTCAAGGTTCTCTAACACAATAGTATTGGTGGTTGATAGCTTTTCAAGATCTTTCTTAAGCTTCTCATTCTCATTCTTGATCTTGACATATTCATCATAGTTATCGGACTTAACCACTTGCTTACCTTTGCTACTAGAACCTTACTCAATGCTCTCAATAATCAAATCATCACATGATGTAGCTATATCAATCTTAACAACATCATTAGTAGCATCATGTGGCTCATTGGATAAAAACTCATGAGAGATAACAAGATTATCATGATTAACCTTGAGGTTGGTATACTCTTCTTTTAGCATATTATAGCTAGTGATGAGCTCATTATGTATCCCCTCAAGTTTATCATGTTTTTCTTTAAGCTCTTTCTTAGAAGATTTGAGCTCCTTCAGTTTGGATGACATAACATTATTTGCTTCTCTAAGCTCAACACTAGCCTTTTCCGCTATGTCACATTTGGCTAAAAGATAGTCATTCTTAAGTTCTAGCTTTTCATTCTTAGCTCTTGACTTTCTAATGATCTTAGTGTATTGATTTAGCAATTTAACAAGATCATCATATGAAGGTGATTCAAATTCATCATCATCACTATCACTATCATTATTGCTAGCATGATCATCACCACTACTACCATCATCATTTGATACATTTCATTCACCCTTGGCCATAAGACATAGGTGTGTAGAGGATGAAGGTGGTGGTGTCGGTGAAGATGATGAAGAGTCAATCACAATAGCGGCCACCTTCTTGTTGTCACTATCATCATCGGATGAGCAACTTGATGAATCAATATCCGTGAGCCAATCACCGACGATGTATGCCTTGCCATTTTTCATCTTCTTGTGGAAGCCCTTCTTCTTGCCATCATTCTTCTTGTATGGCTTGTTTTTCTTCTTCTCATCTTCATCTTCATCACTTGAGTCATCTTTCTTGCCCTTGTTCTTCTTCTTGTATTTGTCTTTCTTAGGCTTGGGGCATTGATGTGCTAGATGATCAAGTTCTCCACAATTATAGCAATCCATCTCGGAGATTGGCTTCCTTCTAGTGCTAGTGAAGAACTTCTTTTCTTGTCATCAAACTTGACGCCATTCTTGTTGAGCTTCTTTAGCATCTTGGTGGTTCTTCTCACCATGAGAGCAAGACTTGCATCATCAATTTCATCATCACTTGAGCTCTCATACTCAATTCTTGTTTTACCCTTCTCTTGGCTAGCCTTGAATGCCAAGTCCTTGTCTTTCTTCTTGGTAGAGGATGAGCCATCTTGTGGTGTGATGTGCATGTACATCTCATGAGCGTTGATCTTTCCCAAGATTTGAGTTGGTGTAGCGGTGAAAAGATCACCTTGATGAAGCACGGTCACAATATGCCCATATTTGTCAATGGAGAGAACACTCAAGATTTTTCTTACAACATCGGATGGTTGCATTTGTGTAAGTCCAAGCCCATTGACTTCCTCTACAAGAAAATTGAAGCGTGAGTACATTTTATTAGCACTTTCTTTCAGAAGCATCTCAAATGAATTAAGCTTTTTCATAATAAGATGATAGCGTTCCTCACGCTCACTCTTAATTCCCTCATGGAGCGCACAAATAACCGACCATAGTACATGGGCGTCTTTGTGGTTCCTCACTAGGTTAAACACATCTTTACAAAGGCCTCTAAAGATGGTGTTTCTAGCCTTTGCATTTCATTTTTCGTAATTCACTTCATCACCTTGAAGGTGCGTGGGATACCTAGGTTTTGGGAAACCTTGAGAGGCGGCTCCTAAGAATTCCAACATCTAGAGCTTCTAAATACGCCTCTATGCGGATTTTTCAATAAGGAAAATCATCTCCCTCAAAGATAGGAGGATGTCCATCCCCGTGAGACATCTTTCTCTAGGTGGTTAAGCCTAAATATGTAAGCACAAGGCTCTGATACCAATTGAAAGGATCAAGATGCCTCAAGAGGGGGGTGAATTGGGCTAATTCTAAAATTCTTTGCAATAAATAAACCCTACACTTAGCCCACTTCACCCCTTGTGCCTAGAAAGTGATTCTATTGATCTACCGCATAAAAGTTTAGTACCCTAAGTTCTAATCCTACTCTAGCATGACAATTCTAAGAATATAAAGACAAGAATTGAATTACTCAAATGTAAATGCTTAAAGTAAAGAGAGGAGAAGGAACGCGGCTGATGTTTTATCGAGGTATTGGAGAGTCACCACTCCCCACTAGTTCTCGTTGGAAGCACCCACACAAGGGTGTAGCTCAGCCTTGATCCGCGCAAGGATCAAGTGCTCTCTATGGGTTGATTCTTCGATACTCCATCGTGGTGAATCACCCACAACCGCTCACAACTTGAGTTGGGTCATCCACAAGCTCCGATGGATGATCACCAAACTCCCAATCACCACCAAGCTATCTAGGTGATGGCGATCACCAAGAGTAACAAGCAAGAACTCTCACTTGACCACAATAAGCCTAATGAGAAGAGTAGATGCACACTTGCTACTCTCTTTTTACTAATGAGACCTTAATCTTGGATTCTCAAATCTCAATCACCTCGCTAGGCTCTTGCACTCCTTGGCACTCTCAAAGGTGTTTCGTAGCTGTTGAAATGGGCAAGAGTACTGTCTTGAATGAATAGAGGAAGTATTTATACCCCCTCATTCAAAACGAACCGTTATGTGCTTGAGTCAGCACTCTACTGGGGTGACCGGACGCTCCGGTCAAGGTGACCAGATGTTTCCGGTCAGTTCTCCCCGCCATATAGCCATTAAGTTGTGACCGGACTTTGACCTGCGTCCGGTCAGCACTGACCGGACGTGTTAGGTCACGAAACTGCTCTCTGGACCCTTACTGATGTTGACCGGACTCTGGCACTCAGGGTCCAATCACATTGCTGCTCAGTGTCCGGTCAGTAACCAAAACCTGACCAGCGTCCGGTCAGCACTGACCGGACGCGTCTGATCAGGATTCTCCCTCTCTAGAACCTTACTAGAGTTGACCGAACTCTGGCACCCAGCATCCGGTCACTTTTCACTCAGCGTCCGGTCGCATCCAGACGACTTCACTTGATCAAATGAACTGACCGGACTCTACTGCCAGCATCCTGATCACACCGGAACCAGCGTCCGGTCAACATTTGACCCTCCATTCACTTCCAACTTGAAATCATATGTGAATGAAGTTTTCTCCAATTGATGTTAGGACTACTTTGAAGCTACCTAGTGCTAGATTTGAACAAATGTGTACCACACCTAACCCACTAGACTGACCTAGGTCAAGCTACTAGTCCATACCCCCTTAATAGTACGGCCAAAGGAAAAGTCCTAAACTACTCTAAGTGTCTCTTCAACACCAAACGACACTTAGAACTAGTCCATCCTTAACCTTGTCGTCCATCCTTTGAAAACCAAAATGATTTTCATCGTAGGGGCATGACAACCATGATTGCCCAATCAATTGTCATTACCATGACCTAACTTAATTGCCTCTGCAAAACACACGTTAGTCATAGTAATCTCGTATTGTCATTAATCACCGAAATCCAACTAGGGGTCCTAGATGCTTTCAGTGACTGGTGATGGGTGGGGAAGGTGATGAAGCCGTGGGTCTGAAAAAAGAAGGGGCTGAAAGGAAGCTTGTGGTGTTGATGCATGATGTGTTCGAAATTGGTTTCAACTACTACTATGCCTTTCACATGGTTAGAGATCAGCTAGAAGAGAGTAAACAAAAATGGTTTCAGCCAAGGTAGGAACCACTGGAGTGAGAGTTGTGCTCTTATGAGTTATGACTGTTGTTCTCCATGCAAACTTGTTTTCATTAATTCATTGTACCATTTTCCAGTTACCGCCAGTCCACACCATGGAGGTGACTCAGGTGAGGCAAGCTTACGGATCACATGGTGGCAGACACCATGCTTGCGGCATGCCTCTCCGGGTCAACTCGCAACACCTTTGAGCAACGACCAAGTTTGTCTTGACGCTGATCGAGGAGCAAAGAATGCAAGCCATGGCTTGGATTGAGTTGAGGAGCTGCGCATGGTGTTGGATATGGTTGATCAACTAAGATAGGGTGTGATTTGGTGCTTGAATTCGAGAGAACAAATTAGGAGCTTGAGGAAGAAAGAAAATCTGCAGCTTGCGGTAGGTTTGTACTCATGGACGGAGATGGCGGTGGCCTAGGTGGTTGTGTGTGTGGATCGATAGCAACAGGGGAAGAGGAGATGTGTTAGCTGCTGCCATTGTCCTTGGATCGATGGGAGCAGGGGAGTGGCTTCTTGCTGCTGCGAGAGTTGTGCTGTGTACTTCTGGAACCTTTTGCTGCATAACAACAATGCCATTCTATAAGGCATGGAGTATTAAATCAATGCCTTGCACTGAAGCACTAGGTCAACATTGCCCTTTTTTGTTTTTGTTTTAATTTTTTTCCCTCTCAAGGTGTTGCTTTAATGTTAATTTTGCTAACCCCAATTATTTGTTCATGCAATCTTGTGAAATTTGTATGTCAGGGCTTGGAAGCTTTTGCATGGTTGGTCTTGTACCAGTTCTAAATGTAGTTAGTGTGCAAGGGAATTTTCTTCTGATTTGTATGTACTGTATTTTTCTTGAATACATTTGGAATCACCATGTTATGTGTTCCAAAGATAATATTATGGCATAATAATCTGAGCTACTTTAAGTTCTCCGTTTTTCTCGAATTCATTTGGAGGCACCATGTTAGTTTTATATGTTCCGAAGAAAATATTGGTGTAACAATTAGGACTGCTTTTAATATCTATATAATGATCTGAGCTTAGTACTATGGAATAAACATCCTTTTACGATTAGGCTGCCTATGACAGGATGTTATGGTGTCTGTACCATTTTTTTTTTTTGGATATGGTTTATTATTTATTGGTAGTGTCTGTACCATTTTGTATTAATGTATTATGCCTCCTAATATTTATTTGGTTCTCAGCAGTCAAATGCTCTGTCTATAATATGTATTTTTTTGTCTTCAGTTAACTAGGTCTGAAAATAACATTCGAAATTTATTACTGCTTAAGGATTCTGTCATGTCAAAAACAATACCATGATAGTATGGTTTTGTGTGATTAGATTCTGTACGTTGAGTGCAGTCCGTCGGCATTCGCGTGACCTTTTCCACTTGTAGATTGTAGCTTTTAAGTCCGAGCAGGATTAGTTTTGTTCTATTGATACCAATAACTAGAAAGCCTTCTTCGTGCCACAGATAACAAATGTATGATGTGCGTATGTTTTTTTATGTATCTAGCTTGTGCCCTTAATTATGTATTATGCTTGGAATGTTCCTCAAGTAGCATGATGGAATTTTTAATTATGCATGAAACTAGAGTGTATCTTCTTGTCTGCATGAATATTTGGACAAAGAACAGTTTGCCTACAGATTTAGCAAAAATGTTCAGTTATATAAGAATTCATTCTAATGAACAGAACATTCTCAAAGAGTTTATAGGTGTGTGGAGAACCGGAGATCACAGCATGGCATGCCTATCGTGGAGGTTGCTATCACCATCCATAGTAGGATTGATCATGCAATGGTTGATGGAGGATGATTAGAAGCATCAGCCGAAAACAACATATATTGAAGATCACCATCCTATTTGCAATGCAGCATTGGGCTGCAAGGACTCTCCTGAATGAAGCTTTTGTTGCGTCAAACTATTTTAGAACTCAATGTAAACTTGAGTTGTCTGGTACTGATAGGACTTGATGCCCTACCGGAGTTGCTGCGCAGGTTATAGGAGTGGAAGAGGGGAGGACGTGGTCTATACTCTCGACGTCGGCGAGGGGCCGTGGCGGCGAGAGTGTGGCGGCTGCTGCTGCAGCCCTAGAGCTCAAGTTGTGCTACAGTAACGAGGGTACTGTTCACACAAAGGAGAGAGGGCAGGGACGGCTGGCTCCCAAGGGAAGCCAGCAACTTAATTGTTGCTTTCTCCTTAATCCTCTCCAATCAATGTTTACAGATATTTGTCCTCCTAGCTTCCATCTATAAGATCCTATATTTAAGGACTAAATATTCTATCCGAGGAAATAAATAAAATAGCTAATTCTGGGCAATCAGCCCCTAACAGATGACGCCTGGGCCGCTAGCCCCTAACAGATGTCCACCTCTAGCCACTAATGGGCCTGCGCATATTATAGTAGATGTCGGTCATAACATCTCTCTCCGCCTGCGCAAACAGCTCGTCCTCGAGCTGAAAGTCAGGGTAGAGGCCTTTGAAGTCGTCGAGGAGCTCCCTAGGTGGCTTCGTCGCTGGGCAGTCCATGCCATTGGATGAGGACGTGCCACGCACCCCGCCGGAGTTGAGCTCAGAAGGCGCACTCAGGAGCAGGAAGGAGCCGACCATCCAGTAGTGGCGGTAGCGCAGCAGGCGCTGCCGAAGGATCCCCCTTGTGCGGCTTGAGCAAGCCCACATGAAAGACATCATGCAGTCGAGCGCCGGCCAGAAGCTGCAGCCGGTAGGCAACCCTACCAATGCGCTCTAGCACTTGGAAAGGCCTAGTGTAGCGAGGGCCAAGCTTCCCTTTTGTCCTGGGGCTCCAAAGACTGTGTGGTCCGATGAAGCAGGCGCAGCCAAACCCAATCGCCCACAGCTAACTCCAGGTCATGGTGGTCGACGTCGTAGTACTTCTTAGACAACTGCTGCGCCTGAAGGATGCGCTGTCGGACCTCAGCCAGCACCTCATCTCGGCTGCAGAGTAAGGCGTCGGCCGTGTCAGTCCGCGCCAACCCCGGCTGGTATGGTAGTATCGGTGGGACGGCCGGCCATAGACCACTTCGAATGGAGTGGCACGTAGGGCGGTATGAAAGGAGGTGTTGTAGCAATACTCCGCCCAAGGCAACCAGTCCACCCACGCTCACGACCGATCACCTATAACACAATGTAAATACATCGCAATCACCTTGTTGACCACCTCCTGACTGGCCATCCATCTGAGGGTGGAAGGTCGTGCTCATGCGCAAGGTGATGCCTGCCATCCTGAAGAGGTCGCGCCACACGTGACCAGTGAACATGGGGTCCCTGTCGCTGACGATGGAAGAAGGGAACCCATGCAGTTGAACGATGCCATCGAAGAAAGCACGGGCGACGGAGGCGGCGGTGTAGGGGTGACCAAGGGCGATGAAATGCGCATACTTGGAGAAGCGGTCGACCACCGTGAGAATGATGGATTTGCAGCTGACCTTGGGTAGCCCCTCGATGAAGTCCATGGAGATATCCGCCCACACCTGGGACAGGTACTTCGAGGGCCTACAGCAGGCCGGTGGGTTATAGTGACTTCCGTCTTGTTCCGCTGACATGTGCTACACGCCCGCACCAAATCCTGGACAAGGGCGCTGGTCTCCCGGAATGTAGAAGTCGGCACGCAAGTGGTACAGAGTCTTCTGGACCCCCTCATGGCCTGCCGAATGAGCCAAGAGGAGGACTTGGTGGCACAGGTCGTCATGGTCCAGAACGAAGATGCGGGACTCGTGGAGAAGGAGACCATCATCGAAGTGCCACGGTGCCTGCAACTCACTAGCTTGCAAGCGTTGGAGGAGCTGCTGGGCGTCCGCAGCTGCTGTTGTAGCCCTATGAATGTCATCAAAGAGGGCGAACATCGGCCCGGAGAGGGCATGAGCCGCAGGGACAGCAGCTGGGCCCTCCTCCATGCCGCGGTGGGACAACGCATCCGCCACGATGTTCAGGCGACCAAGGCGATACTCCACAGCAAAATCAATGCCAAACTAACTTGTTGATCCACTAGTGTTGAGGCACAGTTGAGAAGCGTTGGTCCAGTAGGAACTTGAGGCTGTAGTGATCTGTACGAACAAGAAAATGACACCCCCATAGGTATGGTCGCCGGTGACGTACAGCCTGAACCAGCCCAATCAGCTCGCGTTCAGTAGGTGGCGAGCTTGAGATGGCGAGCAGCGAAGGGCCGGCTAAAGAAAGCGAGGGGTCCAGTGTCTTGGCGGAGAATAGCGCCGAACCCCGCGCCTGATGCGTCGCAATCCACCACAAACTGCTTGTCGAAGTCAGGCATTTGGAGGACGGGACCCATGGATAGGGCACCCTTGAGCGCCTAAAATGCCGCGTCCGCCTCGTCGTCATAGGCGAATGCATCCTTCCGCAGGAGGCGCGTTAGTGGCACAACGATGAGGCCAAAGTCGCAGATGAACTTCCTGTAGTAGCCGACGAGGCCCAAGAAGCCCCGCAGCCCACGGGCAGAGCGAGGGGCCGACCATGAGGTGACCGCAGCCACCTTGCCGGCGTCCATAGCGACTGCCACTTGCTGATATCACATGGCCCAGGTAGGCCACCGACGATGCCCCAAAAGAACACTTGGAACGCTTGAGGTGGAGCTGGTGCACCCGAAGTGCGTTGAGGACGATGCTAAGGTGCTGTAGGTGTTCGGCCTAGGAGGCGCTATATATGAGTATGTCGTCGAAAAACACAAGCACAAACGTACGCAAAAAGGGGCGGAGCACGTCATTCATCAAAGCCTGAAAAGTCGTCGGTGCGTTGGAAAGGCCGAACGGCATGACCAGGAACTCAAAATGGCCATGGTGAGTGCGAAACATCGTCTTGGCGATGTCACCGGGGTGCATCCACACTTGATGGTATCCCGAGCACAAATCGAGCTTAGTGAAGAAGCGAGCCCCGTGAAGCTCGTCAAGAAGCTCATCGACGACCAGAATCGAGAATTTGTCCTTGGATGTCTTGGCATTGAGGGCCCGATAGTCGATGCAAAAGCGCCAGGAGTTGTCCGCCTTACGCACCAGCAGCACGAGGGCAGAGAATAGGGACGTGCTTGGCTAGATGATGCCTTGGGCGAGCATAGCAGTGCACTGAAGCTCCAACTCGTCCTTCTTTGCTAGGGGGTAGCAATAGGGGTGAACGGCGACCGAAGCTATACCTAGGCAGCAGGTGGATGCGGTGATCATATGGCCGCATTGGAGGAAGCCCCTGTGGCTCAATGAAGACCGGCTCAAACTGCTCCAGGAGGCGGTCCAGTAGTGGCTGGGAGGGGGCAGCAGCGATCGCCCGCACTGTCGGTTCACGGATGTCGTCGCACGGGGACCCCAGGCCCTTCCATAGAATGTGTCGAGCGCCCCGTGTGAAAGCCATGCATAAATCCTCAAAATCCTAGAGGATAGGACCTAGGGTACGTAGGAACTCGACGCCAAGAATAAGATCAAAACCACCCTGGCTGATGCCATAGCAGCTGATGGTGAACTCCTCTGTACCAATGGCTAGGGCCACATCCCGAGCGACGCCTTCGCAAGGCACACGATCGCCGTTCGCCACCAGTACCCGCATGGTAGGGTGCGGTGCTGTAGAGAGGTGTAGACGGCATAGGAGATCAGCGTTGATGAAGTTGTGCGTCGAGCCGGAGTCGAGGAGCGCCACAAGCCGGTGGCCATGTACGGAGACTGGAAGGAGCATAGCATTCTTGGTCCGGATGCCGACAATGGCGTAAAGGGACACCTGAGGTTGGGCTGTAGGTTCCTGCCCTGCTGCTGGTGCAGGCGCAAGCACAACAGCCTCCTTCAGAAAAGCAGCCACAACAGCCACCTCCGTTGGGATGTCATCGTCGAGGTAATCCGCCGCTTCGAGGTAGAATAGGTGCTGGCACACATGACCGCGCAAGTAGGGCTCATCACAATTGTAGCAGAGACCTTGGCAATGACGCTCCAGTTGCTCCGCTGGGGACAGCCGGCGGAAAGGACGAGCAGGGGCTGCAGCGCCCGCTGGTGCTTGAGTTGTGATCGCCCCGGGGCTGCTGGTACCGCTGCAATAGTCCATGGAGGCGCTAGGATGCTCGGGCACTGAGGAGGCCGGGCGCCACGCTGAGCAGTGGCCGGTGTCGTGGTAGCGGCGCGGCGCTCAAAGGCCCTGGCCAAATACATGGCCGTTTGGAGGTTCTGGGGCTCCCGTAGCTCCACGTCGACCTTAATGTGCTCCGAAAGGCCACCCACGAACAACTCCGCCTTCTAGGACGCAGAGAGGTTCCGAGCATGACATAGCACCGCATTGAAGCATTCGGAGTAGTCCCGTACCGTGGAGGTGAAGAGTAGGCGAGCAAGTTCGGATAAACGTGTCCCACGAACAGCCAGCCCAAACTGCAGATTGCACAGCTCCTTGAAACGTTCCCACGTAGGCATGCCCTCATCTTGCTCCTTCTCGTTTGTAACCCACTGCAAACTTCGAGCACCTAGGCTCAGGAATAAAGTCACCGACCGACTCAAACTGGACGTAGGGCACGCTGCATGAACCAGTATAAACCCTGTGTCATTGAGTGCTAGGCCACCTCCGATCACAACGTACGGCAAAACTATAAATATTTACTTGTTGGTCACTTTCTACACCGACAATAGTAGTATGCGTGCATACTGTATTTGTCAGGAAGTATGTCCATATACCTAAATGTAGTAGTGTGCGTGTATATTTGTGTGAACAATTCAGGTTTGAGTATCATTATATATAACAAGTTTCAGATGTGAGTATGACCAGATACACGATTCAGATTTGAGTATTGTTGTATACCAAAGTTTTATACGTGAGTATGACCATATACACGATTTAGATTTGAGTATCAATGTATACCAAGTTGTGGATGAAGTACCACTGTATACTTTTCTTCCATTTTTAAACAATCCAAATGGACATACGAGGAAAAAAAATACAAACTTTCAATAACCAAATCTGAATAAAATATTGATGGAAAAAATCTCTTGAGCAGTCTTTGATACTGACAAAATCTCTTGATCAGTCTTTGATACTGACATTTATTCAACAGGATTACATAGGGTTCCTCAATTTTTAATAACCAAACCTGAATAAAATAGTGATCCGAGTGCATCTACTACAACCAAACTAAATTAGCACAAGAAGCTAGTAGTATATACTGAGTATTTAAATTAAATTAAATTAGCCCATCTTGCTGGCTAGTCCTAGCGACGTCGAACCACCGAGATGGTCACCAGAAATCACATGGCACCGGTGTAGCACCAACACCTGGAATGGTACCATGTGTTAGGAACGAATGAGCATCATACATTAATTAATTCATACTTGCCGTCACAAGCATGCAAAAAGGCAGGGCAGCGCCAGGATGAGATGAGATGCAACCTGAACGTATATAGATGAATCACGAAAGGATAGTGCGCAGAATAATACGAACGCACTCATGCATCCCCATACTCTCCAAATCTCTAACCTTGTTGATCTGGATGAAATGAGAGGACAGAGATTGGATCTACCACCTGTTTGCCAGTCCAGCACCAAGATCAGAGGAGATACATGACATATGCCAATTTATTAGATCCATAATATTCATGGGGATCGGATCAGCGCATGGATCAACGTTCTCCCGATCTGCATGCAGCTGCCAGCAAGGAGACGGGATAAACAAATCTAGCACACAAAAAGATTAATTAGGCAGATTACTATACCTAAATTCCAGTCAGGATGCTCCTAGACGCCACACAAAATCTCGGTATGTAGCCCAACAGCCAGTTCTGAACTCCATCCAATCAACATAGTGCGTGAATGATCGTCGACGAGATCAGAGAAGCTAGGGCTCCCCGTGCAATTAGATTAGAATAAACATATCAATCACAACAGGAAGGATATTGGGACTGCCTCAACATACCTGGATCAAAATATCGCAGGCCGCAGGCGCAGGACCTAATCAGGTAGCGAGTTTTGAAGCCGCCGCCGCCGGATGTCATATTGCTTGCGGACGCAGGTAGTCCAATTTTCTAATATATATAGCGGGTCAACTTCTTTAAACCGGGCCCGCTAAGCAGCCTGCCACGGTGCCAGGAGGGAGTAGCACCTGATATACGTGGTTTGCAGGAGGGAGTAACTACTCATGAGTATAATTTTTTTTCCATATATATATACTAGGTAGCGTGTCCATGTGTTGCTACGGAACAGCAAAACTTTTGTATTAAAAACACATAGATCGTATGATAAATAACAGTACTGTTAATAAATGTACTTTTGATTATCATAAAAAGTATTAACCGGCACGGCGCGGCCTTCGATCAGCGAGGAGCGTCGGCAGCGGCGTTGCGGGGGATCGAGCGAACGAACGAGCTGTGGCGTGGGCAAGCCAGGGGATCAGGGGAGAGGGCGTGATCGGCGATTTGAAGGGAGCGTCGATGGTGTGGGGACGTGATTGGAGGAGGCGATCGGTTGGTTTCCTATTCGTTTCCACAGTAGCGTGATTGCCGGAGATTGCGATCAGCGATTACACAAGTGTGGAGGATCGGAGAGGAGGCGCGCGTACCAGCGAGGAGGGAGGGGACGGGGGCGGTTGCTTGCTCTCAGGAGGCGGTGGAGTCGCGGCCGCGGAGGTCGTCGGGAGGAGAGGGGGACGGAGGTAGGGAAAGTAATCCAAATCCAAGATGGCATTGTTGGCGTTGCGTGCGGAGACGTTTTCTTTCAACCCCCACTTGGACGGAACGTCATCTCCTTGCAACCTTACCGGGTTGGGCCCATTGATTTTCCGGATGGAGGCTGAATAATACCAACAACTGCTGGCGGGCAGTTTTTGCTTTTGCTCTACCTTTGCAAAAAACCGTTTTTCCAGACAGGTGTTGATATATTTTTTTTCTAAAATAGAGCTGTTGTTTAGCTTCTCCGAGCTCTCCCTCTCTCTCTACTACCTTTTCTAAGAAAATTGTTTTACCAAACTTTTTTGTTTTTGAAAAAAAAAATCTTCATTGGTAAAGGTACTTTATGAACCGAATTAAAAAAATTGTTATGCTTTGTTGATGTTGTGAGCTCGATATTTCAACAAGGTGGCACATTGTTTGTTATATAGAGCTTATGTGACTCCAGCTCGAATGTTAGTACCGTCGCCGACTTGGCTAGAGTGGAGTTTAGTGCCTTCTTCTTGATTAAAAAGAGCCATTGGCCCCGTCCGGCTTACCTAGAAAATATCACTATTCAGCTTATTTTTTCAGTCGGAACAGTATTTTTCTCTCACAAGAATTCAGCCAGAATAGTGTTTTCAGCCAGTTTCAGCCATAATTCAGCAAGCCAAACGGTGCCATTGTGGCAACTCTTAATCCTCGAGCAGGCTGAGGATTGAGACCCAGATCCCAAGTTATGCCCACATCGGAAAGATAATTCAGTCCGTAACAAGAAAACCAAAGGGCAACAAATCCAAGCTGATCACTCAAACGTTTAGCATCAACAACAAAAAGTTGTTAAACCAGCAACACTGCATGAGGTCCTCACAGCCGATACAGTTGCGGGTAAACCAGCATCACTGCAGGTCTGTCAAGATAGTAGATGCTATATAAAACCCTAATACTTCAAAGTTTCTTTCACCGCAATACAACATAGCATCTTTGGTAGGAAAGACAAACACCGATTCCGCTCTAAGAGGTAGCCTTCTGCTTCTTGGGCATCCTGTAGCCACCCACAAAACAGGCATGGTCACGCTCCTAGGGCTTCAAGGTCACCTGCTCGGCAGGCTTGAACTGATCCGCCTTGGGCTTCTCCACTTTAGCAGCAAACACGGCCTCAGCGGGCAGGGTAGAGTCAATACAATTCGCCTGAGCAAAAATAGTTTGTTCTTGTTTAGATCAATGCAGACCATGATTATGTATCTAAAACCGATGATATAGAATTAACATGAGAAAAAACCAACTCCTGGTTGTGTAGCTGCAAAGTACCTTAATTGAAATGACAAAGTGGCCACCATGCTTCAAAAAGTATGAAGCATTAAGGGCTAAGATCTAGCCTGCAGGGTAACACAATCACGCATCGTTTAGAAGCTATAAACCACGTGTTACAATTTCCCTTCCCCCAACAGAAAGGGTTGCCTCACATTGCAAAATTTCTAGTGTATGTGTATGAATATGAAGCTAAGAAAAATTATATGTATATAAGTATATAACCATGGATCCCCAGATTCATTCAAACTGCATATTGAACAGCACCAGACAATGCACAGTTGCATGACCAAATCAAGGTAGTGCTGCCAATGTTACTGTTCTATGTCAAAAACAAAACTGAAACTTAGTATTATAAACCCATCAAGCAACAAACTGTTCTAAACTACAATGGTCCAAACAAGGCAAAGACAGGTGATTCCTAAATATCAGATACACAGTTGGAATCGTATAATTTGAGAAAATCAACAAAGTTGGCACTAGAGGACAACAAACAGAAAATGAAACTTATGATCAACAACATATGTGTGAAAAACAAAGACGATTCAAGATTCTAACATAGAAGGGCATTACCGGTTCCAAATAATGAATCCAAGTTGACAAACATAGCAAATAAGATTATCAAGAAACATGTATCAATAATCAATAAAAAGTAATGTGCTACCTTAGAGAAGATAACATCAACCATGCCAACCAGCATCCAGTACCTTGCCGAGTGCCTGGCATCCTCAATAATGGGGATCACATTGGTCCTCTTCTTTGCCATTTGACAAGGTCTCTTTCACTCCTGTGAGAGAACTCAACAGCATAGACCAGTCCATCCTGCAACAGCATCCAAATTCTTAAGACAACAGACTAAACAAAGCCAAGAATCAGTAAGAGACTTTTGTGATAGAGAGCTCACCGGTCCTACAATATCAGACACATGAGAAACAGTTGTGCCAGAAGCAGCATCAAGATACAGCACCCGAGTACCAGGAGCCTAAACATATTAACAAATTGTCAGCTATAACATCGCCACAGATTCTTACTTACAAGAAAACAAATAGAACTTTTGCACATTCAAGATAAGTAAATCAACTTACAATCTAGATGTTGTCAATGCCACCAAGCACAGCAGCAGCCAACTTGGAACAGAAGGGGTTCCAAAGCCTGTATTCAACCTTTGTTCCATCGTCATTCTTCAATACCCAAACAATCAAACAGTAGAAATAAATCAGTCCTACAACCGAATCCCAATGGATGAGTTTAAGAAACTACAACATTACAATTATTCAGACCAGTAATTTATCCTAGAAATGGAAAGGGAAACTAAACAATCTACATATCATTTGGGCATGAGGGCATTAGAAACTCAAATTTGCATCATCCATTTAGATGTCCTGAAGGGGAATCCGAGTAAGATCATCATTTACAAAGCTCCAAACCCAGAATGTTGTTGCAAGATAATAGAAACAAATAACACAAAAACAGAAGAGTTGACCTTTGACAATATACAGAATTATTTAAAACACAGCAGTCGACTATGTAAAATAGGTCAGCTCATTTGTAGTACACACAAGTAATATTTAGCTCATTCATAGTACACACAAGCAATATCTATCCAATAATAAAAGGAGAAAATAGGAAACATCAATATATTTCATGTAACATTAGGTGGCTCCTCGCTCCTCACTCCTCACTCCTCACTGTCTCTTTGCACATATTGCTATCCTGACGCTGCCCTATTACAATGAGAATTTATGTTTCAAATATACATAGACATTGCAGTGCAATCTAGTTAAAATTGGGCACCTATACATAAATAAGAATAAAAGGATAAGAACAATGGAATTTTAAGATATTTAATATATCAGAATAACTTATGGTTATTACAATTATAAAGCAACATGGAGTTGCCACATTTTCTCTAGCCATTTTTCTCAGGTTTCCATTTCTCCCAAGGACATAGCAAATCATTTTGCGCAGGCATGCTCTTTCGACCATATTCAAGCCCACTAAATCAAAGCACACAGAATCACAGGTGCGGATCCAATAAAGGACATTGAGCGTGCACATGTACCTCTGATATCTTTGAAATGGATACATGTATACATTTGTAATTAGATCAGATCTAAATATAAATGACAACAGGGTTCGGGTGCTCGGTCTCGTACAACATAAAGAGAGGAGAAGGGCGAGCATACTTGTTGGGTGTTCATCGTCGACGAAGGGTCCGATGAAGACCTAAGCATCTTGCATGCAACGGCGGCACCTTCTTCTTCTCAGTGCTCCATCCTAGAAGCAGGGAATGTCTGGCGCGGATTGAGGATGGGCGAGGCGCCGATACAGGTCGGGGATGGCCTTGTGACGGCAGCGCAGCAGCATGATGAAAGGTCCTAATATGGCTAGAGGGGGGTGAATAGCCTACTTAAAACTTACAAATCAACTAGAGCAATTTGATTAGTATGACAAATGGCGAAATGCAAACTTGCTCTAGCTCTACAAGCGTTGCAAGCCACCTATCCAACAATTCTAGTTGCAATGATAGCTAGGCACACAATTTGCTATGATACTACTCACTAAGAGCTCTCAATCTTTCTACTCTACAGAGCTTCACTAAGCAAACTTAAATATGAAAGCAAGCTCTCAATTCTAATTACACTAAAGAGCTTGCTACTACTAGTTTGCAAGAATGTAAGAGAGTGAGTAGGGTGATTATACCGACGTGTAAAGGGATGAACCAATCACAAGGTGAATATATACCAATCACCGGGAGAATACCAAATGGGCAAGAGACAACCGATTTTCTCCCGAAGTTCACGTGCTTGCCAACACGCTATGTCTCCGTTGTATCAACTAACACTTGGTGGTTCGGCGGCTAAGAGGTGTTTCATAAACCTCGTCCACACGATTGGACACCGCAAGAACCTACCCACAAGTGAGGTAACTCAATGACACAAGCAATTTACTAGAGTTACCTTTCGACACTCCGCCGGGAAAGGTACAACTCTCCTCACAATCACCGAAGACGGCCACGAACAATCACCAAATCATGCCGATCCTCCACCGCTACATCGAGCCATCTAGGTGGTGACAACCACCAAGAGTAACAAGCAAAATCCGCAGCGCAACACGAATACCAAGTGCCTCTAGATGCAATCACTCAAGCAATGCACTTGGATTCTCTCTCAATCTCACAAAGATGATGGATCAATGATGGAGATGAGTGGGAGGGCTTTGGCTAAGCTCATAAGGTTGCTATGTCAATGAAAATATGCAAGAGTTGTGAGCTACAGCCGGCCATAGGGCTTAAATAGGAGCCCCCACGAAATAGAGCCGTTGTACCCCTTTACTAGGTATTGATCGGGGTGACCGGATGCTCCGGTCTAGTTGACCGGACACTGGATCCAGCGTCCGGTCGCCCGATGTAAGCCACGTGTCATTCTGAGTTAAACCTGAGCCGCCAGATCTCAATGGCTATTAACTGACCGGACGCTCCAGCACAAGTGACCGGACGCTTAGACCCCAGTATCCGATCGTTTCCAGTAAGCTCTCAAAACCGTCTTTTGCCGACCGGACGCGTCTGGTCACGCTTGACCAGACATAGACCAACGTCCGGTGCTTAACCCCAGTCATTGTGCCATCCGACAACATGACCGAATGTAGCCCTTCAGCGTTGGGTCGCTGGGTGATCCAGCGTCCGGTCAGTTGACCGACACCAACATCATTGCGACCAACTCCATTTCAACTCTATCTTCTTCACCCTTGCTTAAATGTGCTAACCACCAAGTGTATCACCATGTACACATGTGTTAGTATATTTTCACAAATGTTTTCAAGGGTATTAGTACTCCACTAGATCCTAAATGCATATGCAATGAATTAAAGCATCTAGTGGCACTTTGATAACTGCATTTCGATACGAGTTTCACTCATCTTAATAGTACGGCTATCTATCCTAAATGTGATCACACTCGCTAAGTGTTTTGATCACCGAAACAAAATGGCTCCTGCAATTTTACCTTTACCTTGAGCCTTTTGTTTTTCTCTTTCTTCTTTTCCAAGTTTAAGCATTTGATCATCATCATGCCATCACCATTGTCATGATCTTCGCCATTGCTTCATCACTTGGAGTAGTGCTTCCTATCTCATAATTACTTTGATAAACTAGGTTAGCACTTAGGGTTTCATCAATTAACCAAAACCAAACTAGTGCTTTCAATCTCCCCTTTTTGGTAATTGATGACAACCCTTTCATAAAGATATAAATTGAGATTTAATTGAATCCACGTTGCTTGCCCAAGCATATTTATCATGTGTAAAAGAATATGGACAAGTTTCATGAACTCCAAATGGTAGTAATTGCTCCCCCTACATGTGTGCTAAGAGTTTGGATTATAACTTGCACATATGCTTAGATAGGAAATATAGGAGTCAATTTCTACCAAATGATGCTAAGGTATAAGAGATGGACCTTTGAAGCGTGATACCAATCGGAGTGCACCATTATACCATCCTTAGCACCATTAGTAACTAGACATATACAAAAACTAGAATACCCCATGAGATCAACATTAAAAGTAAGGGTCTAGTTTTCATAATGTGAGCATGAGTCTAGTTACTTAACATACAAGTTTATGAGCTTGCTCCCCCTACTTGTGTGCTCAAAATTTTAATTGATCCCTTTCCTTTATCATATCTCTCCCTATCACTCATATCTTTGTTTCTCTCCCCCTTTGGCAACAATTAGCATAAAAGGTGAGCTCAAATTATAGATAGGTTGGGGTAAAACCATGTGAAATGAGGATCATTTTCTCAATTTGGTTCAATCTAGATTACTTGCAAAAGATATTTAACTTGGTTTGATCCAAGGACAAGCTTCTTCACACCTTCAAATAAGGGTTATCTTGTATCATGTTGAGTTAAACACTTATAGCTCATTTTCTAAATCAAACACTAGGTTTACAAGCCCACAAACATATCATACGCTACCACTAGATCATTTCAAACATACAAGCAATAGTGGTACCATACAAGCATCAAATTCATTTGATTTTCATAAATGAGCCTAGGACATGATAGGAATGACTAGATGCACTAAACAAGTCCTTAGCAATGGATGGATAACATGTCAATCAGCTTTACCTTGCTTTGCTCGAAGGAGAGGCATGTCATATAGTGGGGGTGCATCAACACATATTGGAGAAGTCAAGTATGTTCAATTCATTCCATACCTTGTAAAACCTCTTCTCATCAAATGGCTTGGTGAATATGTCGGCAAGTTGATCTTTGGTGCCCACACTCTCTATGCAATGTCCCTTTTTTGTTGGTGATCTCTTATGAAGTAATGACGGACATCTATATGCTTTGTTCTTGAGTGTTGAACCAGGTTGTTGGTGAGCTTTACGGCACTTTCATTGTCATATAGCAATGACACTTGTTTGAACTTGATTCCAAAGTCACTCAAGGTAGCCTTCATCAAAAGTAATTGAGCACAACAACTATCGGCCGAAATGTACTTCGCTTCGGCGGTTGAAAGTGCTACACTATTTTGCTTCTTTGATGACCAAGATACAAGTGATCTTCCCAATAGTTGATATGTGCCTGATGTGCTCTTTCTCTCAACTTTGCATCCCACATAATTGGAATCCAAATATCCAATCAACTCAAATCTTGCTCCTTTGGGATACCATAATCTAACATATTGTGTATGCTTCAAGTACCTCAATATTCTCTTAGTTGCCTTCAAATGACTTTCTCTTGGTGAGGCTTGAAATCTAGCACACATGCATACATTAAACATCACATCCGGCCTTGATGCGGTCACATAGAGTAGACTTCCAATCATGGACCGATACATCTTTTGATTCACTATGTTGCCACTAGCATCACTATCCAAGCTTCCACTTATTCCCATTGGTGTACTAATAGCTTTACTCTCATCCATTTCAAACTTCTTGAGCACGTCCTTGATATACTTGCCTTGACTCACAAATGTGCCATTCTTCATTTTCTTGATTTGGAGACTAAGGAAGTAACTAAGCTCTCCAATCATAGACATCTCAAACTCACTTGCCATCATCTTGCCAAACTCCTCACAAAATTCTTGATTTGTTGATCCAAAGATGATATCATCAACATAGATTTGCATTACAAACAAGTCATTTCCAAGCTTCTTGGTGAAGAGAGTGGTGTCAACCTTTCCCATCTTGAATCCCTTAGAGAGTAGGAAATCTCTCAATCTCTCATACCATGCTCTAGGTGCTTGCTTCAATCCATATAAAGCCTTTCTCAACTTGTAAACATGGTTGGGTTTCTTTTTATCCTCAAAACTGGGAGGTTGCTCAATATACACAAGCTCATTGATGTACCCATTTAGAAATGCACTTTTCACATCCATTTGGTACAACTTGATGTTATGGGCACAAGCATAGTCTAACAAGATCCTAATTGCTTCCAATCTTACAACCAGGGTATATGTTTCTCCAAAGTCAAGACCTTCAACTTGAGTGTAACCTTGAGCCACTAATCTTGCTTTGTTCCTTATTACTATCCCATCTTGATCTTGCTTGTTCCGAAAGGCCCACTTGGTTTCAATCACATTATGATCCTTAGGCCTCTTAACTAAATCTCATACTTAGTTTTTTGTGAAGTTGTTTAGCTCTTCATACATAGCATTGATCCAATCAACATTCCTCAAAACTTCATCTATCTTCTTAGGTTCTATGGATAACACAAATGAAAAATGCTCATAAAATGAAGTCAATCTTGACCTTGTTTGCACACGTCTTGAAATATCACCAATGATAGTGTCCAATGGATAATCTCTTGCAACATTGATTGGTTGAAGCACTTGCACTTGATTGCTAGCATTTGATTGATCACTTGGTTGAGATGATGAACTAGCCATTTGTTGATCTTGCACATTGCCATCACTAGTGCTTACTTGGATTTGATCAGGAGAACCACTAGCTTGCACATTTGAGTTAGAGAGTACTTGATTCTTATCATCTTCAATATCAATCACCTCTCTAGGCCTTATATCACCAATGTCCATGTTCTTCATTGCATTGACCAATTGAGTGCCTCTCACATCATCTAGATTTTCATCTTCCTCTTAGGAACCATTTGTTTCATCAAATTCCACATCATGAACCTCCTCAAGAGTACCACTAGCTAAATTCCAAACTCTATAAGCCTTGCTAGTAGTGGAGTAACCAAGCAAGAAACCTTCATCACATTTCTTTTTAAACTTGCTCAATCTAGTGCCTTTCTTCAATATATAGCATTTACAACCAAAAACCCAGAAGTATGCTATATTGGGCTTTCTTCCATTTAAAAGTCCATAAGGTGTTTTCTCCATCATGGGGTGACAATAGAGTCGGTTGCTATAGTAGCAAGCCGTGTCGATTGCTTCGACCCAAAATGAATGACTCACATTATACTCACTCAACATTGATCTTGCCATATCAATCAAGATTCTATTCTTTCTTTCAACTAGCCCATTTGATTGAAGAGTATACTTGGCCGAGAATTGATGTTTAATTCTAAATTCATCACATAACTCATCAATTCTAGTATTCTTGAATTCACTACCATTATCACTTCTAACTTTCTTGATGGTTGTTTCAAACTTATTGTGAATGCCATTGACAAATGATTTGAATGTTGCAAACATATCACTCTTGTCACCAAGAAAGAAGACCCATGTATATCTAGTGAAATTATCCACAATCATAAATCCATATTTATTTCCACCAATGCTAATGTATGTAGTTGGTCCAAACAAGTCCATATGCATCAACTCAAATGCCTTAGATGTGCTCATCATGCTCTTTTTAGGATGTGTGTTACCAACTTGCTTTCTGGCTTAACATGCACTACATAGTTTATCCTTCTCAAATGTGACATCTTTCAAGCTTCTAACTAAGTCATGCTTAATCAACTTGTTCAATTGTTTTATTCCAACATGACCAAGCCTTCTATGTCGTAACCAACCCATGCTAGACTTAGTGATCAAACATGTTGACAATTGAGCTTCTTTTGCATTGAAATCAACTAAGTATAGATTCTCATATCTAAATCCTTTGAATATCAAGTTAGAGCCATCTACACTTATGATCTCTACATCATCCACACCAAATATGCATTTGAAACCAAGATCACATAGTTGAGCTATCGACAATAGGTTGAAGTTCAAGCTCTCTACTAATAGCACATTGAAAATGCTCAAGTCATTAGATATTATAATCTTACCAAGCCCTTTGACCTTGCATTTGCCCTTATCACCAAATGTGATACTATCAATCTCATTGCTCTTGCTTTCATTGATTGAATTAAACATTCTTGAATCATTAGTCATATGTTGTGTGCACCCACTATCAAGCACCAATGTCTTCCTTCGGCTTTATAATTGACCTACAAAAGAGGATCAATTCCTAATAGGTACCCAAATTTGCTTGGGTCCTTGAAGGTTAGTTACCAAGGTCTTTGGTACCCAAATGGCCTTCTTCTTTGGGCCCACAATTGGTGTACCAATGAACTTAGCCTTCACACCATTGGCGCCCTTAAAAAGCATGTAACAAGAATCAAATTTGATTGAGGATACATTAGGTAGCTTGTTCTTGTTAGTCTTGCAATTTTGCTCTATATGCCCAACTTGCTTGCATCTATTGCAAAATCGACCATTGCCCTTCACAAAGCTAGCTTTGGGAGTGACAAAGGCCACCTTGCCTTTCTTGGAGGTATAGCCTAATCCCTCTTTGTTGAGAGAAAACCTTTGGCTACCCAAGCACTTTAGCAAGTGGGCATCTCCACCATAGGCATTGCCTAAGGCACGAGTGAGCTCATTCACCTCCTTCTTGAGGGTCTCATTTTCCACTTTTAGTGACTTTTCATAAGTGAGACCATCACTCAAGGGTGAAGTAGAAGTGGTAGTGCTACAAGAAGTGTTAGTGGGAGCAACAAAAATAGATTTATCAATAAGATCATATGTTAGTCCCACATCACATGTTATGATCACTTGCTCCTTCTTGGCTTTCTCTACTTTGACTTGCTCAATGAGAGAGGAGTGAGCCTTTTCAAGCTTAGAGTGAGCTTTGCTAAGCTTCTCATGGGCTTCCATTAGCCTCTCATGAGTGGCATTGAGCTCATCAAGGGATTGCTTAAGAAATTTGACTTTCTTGTTCAATTCCTTGCACTCCTTTCTCTTTATCTCAAAGCAAGTATGCACTTGCTCACATATATCCATGAGCTCCTTCTTGGAGTACTCCTCCTCCTCATCATCATCATCACTCCTACAAGCATCACTTTCACATTCATCATCATCACTCACATCATATTTTACCTTAGTAGGTTTTATCATGAGGCATGTTGATGGAGTGTCGAAGATGGAGAGCTTCTTGTTGATGGTGATGCTTGCTAGTGCTCTCTTGATGGATTTCTTGTTATCATCACTAGAGCTATCACCATCCGATGAACCATCACTATCCCAAGTGACTACATAGCCTCCACCCTTTTTCTTCTTTTAGAAGGTCATTCTCTTCTTCTTCTTCTCCTTTTCATTCTTATCTTTCTTGTGCTTCTTCTTCTCATCTTCATCATTATCACTATTGTAGGGATAATTTGCTACAACATGATCGGGGCTCTTACAATTATAGCATCTTCTCACATACTCTTTGCTCTTGGTGTGATCTCTTATCTTTCTTGCATCATAGCCTTTCTTCATGAATTTTCCCATCTTGCGGACAAAGAGGGCCATAGCTTCATCATCAATATCACTAAGATCATCATTATCACTTGATTCTTTCTTGGACTTGTCCTTGTTCTTGGATGATGATGAGCTAGCCTTGAATGCTATACTCTTCTTCTTCTTGTCTTCTTCTTCCTTCTTGTCCTCCTTGTTATCCTCCTCCCTTTCCACACGGTATGTCTCTTGAGTCATAACATCACCTAGTACTTGGTTGGGGGTAATCTCCTTCAATCCTTCTCTTATAATGAGCAATCTTCACATCTCAAATCTTGGAGGTAGGTACATTAAGAACCGATGAGAGACATTATCACCTTGATCTTCTCTCCTAATGCCTTTAAATCATTGACAATCACTTGCAAATGATGGAATATCTCTGGAATGCTCTCATCTTCCTTCATCTTGAAGCTTGTCAATTTATCCTTGAGGATATACAACTTGGCACTCTTCACTACCAGTGTGCCCTCATATGTTTCCTCCAATCTCTTCCACACCTCATTTGCTCTTTCACAATCCTTGATTTGCTCAAACACCTTGGAATCAATGGCATTGCATATGGTGTTGAGAGCCATTATATTGCATTGCTTGTTGATCTTATCTTGCTTGGTTGGATCATCGGGATCAATGATAGCATAGTCATTCTCGATCACTTCCTATACTTGATCATTGATTGAACCAAGATACATCCTCCTCTTTCTCTTTCAATAATCATAGCATGTGCCATCAAAGAACGGTGGTTTGCCCCCCACATGGTTGAACACAACTTGAGCCATAATTTGACACCGAGGTTGTTAAGCCTTTAATCAAACGGTGACCATGGCTCCGATACCACTTGAAAGGTCCTAATATGGCTAGAGGGGGGTGAATAGCCTATTTAAAAATCTACAAATCAACTAGAGCAATTTGATTAGTATGACAAATGGCGAAATACAAACTTACTCTAGCTCTACAAGGGTTGCAAGCCACCTATCCAATAATTCTAGTTGCAATGATAGCTAGGCACACAATTTGCTATAATACTACTCACTAAGAGATCTCAATCTTTCTACTCTAAAGAGCTTCACTAAGCAAACTTAAATATGAAAGCAAACTCTCAATTCTAATTACACTAAAGAGCTTGCTACTACTAGTTTGCAAGAATATAAGAGAGTGAGTAGGGTGATTATACTGACGTGTAGAGGGATGAACCAATCATAAGGTGAATATATACCAATCACCGGGAGAATACCAAATGGGCAAGAGACAACCGATTTTCTCCCGAGGTTCACGTGCTTGTCAACACGTTACATCCCCATTGTGTCGACCAACACTTGGTGGTTCGGCGGCTAAGAGGTGTTTCATAAACCTCGTCCACATGATTGGACACCGCAAGAACCTACCCACAAGTGAGGTAACTCAATGACACGAGCAATTTACTAGAGTTACCTTTTGGCACTCCGCTGGGGAAGGTACAACTCCCCTCACAATCACCAGAGACGACCACGAACAATCACCAACTCGTGCCGATCCTCCACCGTTGCACCGAGCCATCTAGGTGGTGGCAACTACCAAGAGTAACAAGCGAAATCCACAGCGCAACACGAATACCAAGTGCCTCTAGATGCAATCACTCAAGCAATGCACTTGGATTCTCTCCCAATCTCACAAAGATGATGGATCAATGATGAAGATGAGTGGGAGGGCTTTGGCTAAGCTCACAAGGTTGCTATGTCAATGAAAATGTGCAAGAGTTATGAGCTACAGCCGGCCATGGGGCTTAAATAGGAGCTCCCACGAAATAGAGCCGTTGTACCCCTTTACTGGGTATTGATCGGGGTGACCGGATGCTCCGGTCCAGTTGACCGGACACTGGATCCAGTGTTCGGTCGGCCGATGTAAGCCACGTGTCATTCTGAGTTAAACCTGAGCCGCCAGATCTCAATGGCTATTAACTGACCGGACACTCCGGCACAAGTGACCGAATGCTCAGACCCTAGTATCCGGCCGTTTCCAGTAAGCTCTCAAAACCGTCTTTTGCCGACCGGACGCGTCCGGTCACACTTGACCAGACACAGACCAACGTCTGGTGCTTAACCCTAGTCACTGTGCCATCCAACAACACGACCAGACACAGCCCTTCAGCGTCTGGTCGCTGGGTGATCCAGCGTCCGGTTAGTTGACCGACGCCAACATCATTGCGACCAACTCCATTTTAATTCTATCTTCTTCACCCTTGCTTAAATGTGCTAACCACCAAGTGTATCACCATGTGCACATGTGTTAGCATATTTTCATAAACGTTTTCAAGGGTGTTAGTACTCCACTAGATCCTAAATGCATATGCAATGAATTAGAGCATCTAGTGGCACTTTGATAATCGCATTTCGATACGAGTTTCACTCCTCTTAATAGTATGGCTATCTATCATAAATGTGATCACACTCGCTAAGTGTCTTGATCACCGAAACAAAATGGCTTCTACAATTTTACCTTTGCCTTGAGCTTTTTGTTTTTCTCTTTCTTCTTTTTCAAGTTTGATCATTTGATCATCATCATGCCATCACCATTGTCATGATCTTCGCCATTGCTTCATCACTTGGAGTAGTGCTTCCTATCTCATAATTACTTTGATAAACTAGGTTAGCACTTAGGGTTTCATCAATTAACCAAAACCGAACTAGATCTTTCACATGGGCACTGTGAGGTCGGCGACGTGTGGCGGCACGGATAGGCGCCCCGGCCCAATCTCCCGCGGCGAGGACAACAGCGCGGTGCGCTCCTTGCATGGAGGAGATAGGGTTAGGATTCGTCGCTGGCGCCCCGACCCAATATCTCACGGCGAGGGCAACGGTGCGGGCGAGGACAATGGCGCGGGCGACAGCACAGACATGAGAAGCGCGAGGGCAGAGCGAGGACGGAGGGGAGATAGATCCCGGCGAGGGTGGTGGCGCGGTCGTCGTGGATCCCAGCGGTGCGGCCTTCATGGGCGCAGCGGGTGCGACACGTGCACGGCGATGCAGTGCCGGGCGCGTGGGCAGGCGGCCGGGCGATCGCAGGGATGGTGGTTTCCTTATCTACCATGAGGAGCGCAAGGGCAGAGCGAGGGGAGGGGGATTGAGACCTGGGGCCACGGGAGGAAAGGGTGACGACGCGGGGGAGAGGTATCGCACGGGGCAGAGGGACTAGGACGAAGCTGGAATGTCGTACCAAAAAATATCCATACTTTGTTCTTTTTAATTGTAGGAGATATACTTGAACCTGTGTAGAGGATAGTAAGTAGATACGGTGCGAAAGAAATGAATATCGGAGATTTCTTCCTACCGATATAAAACATTATCTTAGTCGTATTATGAAAATGTCTATATAGTAGAGTTTATGAGTCTGTGATGCCAGCGCTCTCCGTTACTGTATTAATTTAACGGATTTTGATTTTTGGATTAAATGTTAATTTAACGTTGGTATTTAATGTTAAAGTATTGTTATTTTATCATTTGATCCGTATATTTTTGATCCGTATATTTTTGGTACAGAAGTTTAGTCATGCCGTGCCGCATGGGCACGAACCTAGGTTAGATTTGCACATCGAACGACAAGCGGTACAGTCTCGCGGTATTCTTCGCCTCCAATACACGGCAAACAGCGCACCCGCTACTGCGGACCCCGCAACTCAGAGACTGAACATCCCTCCCCGCGTATACGGACAGCAGAGCGCCGCCCGCCTCCGGCCCGCATGCGGGGACCAGATCACGAACGCAAACCACCCACGCCACGTGGGCTAACG
>NW_027098467.1:0-40000 GCF_019320115.1 Miscanthus floridulus | reverse complement strand
TGCTAAGAAGAATACAAAAAACTGACAGATGCCATAAACTACTCAGTCCATGGGAAGGTCCTTTTATTGTCTCAAAAGTCACTAGACCAGGCACGTACAAGTTAATAACTGAAGATGGGAAAGAAGTCAGCAATACATGGCACATCAGTCAACTAAGAAGATTCTACACATGAAAACAACTCAAGGAAGAATACATGTATAAACCACAAGAGATCAACGTTCACAGCCAATAAAGATGGTGTTCCTTGACAACATATGTATTACGGCTTGTCAAACGACCATGATCAATAAAGATGGTTTTTCGGCAACATATGTCTTATGATGGCTATCCCTGAGTTGTTTACAAAAAAGCAAAATGGCTGAAAATACGCCTGAGCATCCTGGCCGAGAGCAAAATAGCTAAAAAAGATGCTTGAGCCCGCCGATGAGGGTAGCTAACAAGCTAACACCCAAAATAAAAAGCAAAATAGCTAAAAAATACACCTGAGCATCCCGGCCGAGAGCAAAATAGCTGAAAAGACGCTTGAGCCCATCGATGAGGGTAGCTAACAAGGCTAATACCTGAAATAAAAAAGCAAATGGCTAAATAATACGCCTGAGCTAAAAAGATGCTTGAGCCCGCCGATGAGGGTAGCTAACAAGCTAACACCCCGAAACAAAAAGCAAAATGGCTGAAAATACGCCTGAGCATCCTGGCCAAGAGCAAAATAACTAAAAAGATGCTTGAGCCCACCGATGAGGATAGCTAATGAGCTAACACCCGAAACAAAAAGCAAAACGACTAAAACTAAGCCTGAGCATAGATCAGAGCAATTCTAAGACAAGACCCTCCAGCTACTTGTTCCAAATAGCAAGAGGCTCGGGGGCTACACTAGAGATACCCAAGAACACAAAGATCTACATATAACGAGTTGTTTACATGGGACAGAAAAGTACTCGACAAATCAAGAAAGTTTGTCAAGATAACACGCAGAATTGTTTACATGGCAAAGGCGAAAGCAAGACAAAGTACTCGGCAAGTCAAGTAACTCGGACCACTTGGACAACTCATCCAAAGAATAAACAAGGCATCCAGGCAAAGAAGACATAAACAAATATCTTTCATTCAAAAAGAAGTATAATGTCATATTACAAGGCACGAGCATAAAGGTCAATTACATCAAGCGTCGTCATCAGGAGAAGAGATAACAATATTAAGATTATCTACAATTCTACTAGCTAAGTCTTCGACCTCAGGCTCCATCCTCTCAATGGCATCAATGTATTCTTGACTATCGGCTTCTTCTGCTATCTTGGACAAAGGCGCCTCTAGAGCAAGAACCCGGACCTAGGCCAGGACATTCTTGGTACATAGTTGGGCGCACCTCTTCACAAAACTCTTGGAAACGAGTTAGAATTTGAGGAATTAACTAAGCCCAAGATTGCCCATCATCCGCTGGAGTTCGGAGAACATCGGCTAATGAATGAAAGGATTTCCATAAAGCTTTCTAGTTTTCAGTAGCCATCGCCAACTTGCCAGACAAGTCTTCAATAGTTTTTTGGGCATGCACAAGATCTCTATCAGCTCCACACCTAATCAACTTAGCAAGCGCGAGTTCTTCCTCAGCATGAGTAATTACCTCCTCAGCCTTGTTGTGACTAGAATGAACAAGAGTCTTCATTTCATCAAACCCTCCGAGAGCTTCTTCTTTTCAACTCAAAGAGCTAGACAAGGCACCAAACAACAAGTCAGCAGAAAGGAAAGTTTGAATACAGAAGGAAACAAAAAGAACCCGTAATACCATTGCACTTTTTCTTCGTGGCCTCTAAGCTCTTCATGGCCTCTGAATTCTTTAAAGCCTCCTGGATAGCAGCATCCCTCTACTTCTCGGTCTCAACAACCCAAGCATGAAGAGCTTGTTCCTCCTTCTAAAGCATTTAATGCTCAGCCTCTATCTCGGCCTAGCAGAGACCCAGCTCTGTCTTCAGGGCACTCAACTCAGAAGACAACTTCTTCTCAGTTTTCGATGAGAAAAAGAAGCTGGTATGGTCCCGAGAGAAGGACTGAACAAAAAGAAAGAGAGAAAAAAGGCATAAGAACAGGAGAAAGATGAACATCCAAAGAAAGAACTTCAGAAAACTTGGAGTTTTTCTCCAAAAAAAGTTGCAAAGGTCGCAAAATCTCCCCAAGAAGCAATCAACTCTAACAACCGATGAGTGGCATCAAATTGATGAACCGCATCTTAAGTAGAAAGAGGAGCGAAGGGAGAAGATGGCTGATGCGGAGAAGGCAAGATCAGGGACACATCATGGCAAGTCCTAGCTACATCCCTAGATGAATCCACCGTCATGGCCACGGTCACCTCCAGGGCAACCAAGTCAGTAGCATCATCTTCACCAGAAAGCCTTGTCCCCCCCCCCAACCACTTCACCAACCGTGCACTTCGAGTCCTGAGGCTCAGTACTCGGTGGCACACCAGAGGGCTAGCAAGAAGTCAATGGAGGGATGAGAGAAGACGAAGGCCTAAAAGTTGATAAAGAAACTCGCCAATGAGAACAAGAGAAAAGGAGAACAGAAGCAAAGAGATGAAACCAGAATCCACTCACCCAACTATCTTCTTCTTCGTAAAACAAAAAGAAGACCTCATAGGGGGAACCACGTCAGCAAACACGTCCCTGCCACTCGGCGGTAGGAGTGGCGTAGCCGGTACCGGAGCCCCAGAAGAACTCGGTACCAGAGCTACGGAAGAACTCGGCACTGGAGCTATAGAAGAACCCAGTGCAGGAGCCTCGGAAGAACTCATACCCGATGACCGCTTACTACAAAAAGATCAAGACCAAAGTCAAAACAAAGAGGAGGGATTCAACAGCAGGAAAATAGAAAACACTCACCACCGCATGATAAGGGGTGCATCATCGTCCTCTTCTTCCTTAGTCTCAACTAAGGCCACCATAGCGCCAGCTGAAAAAAGAACAAAAGTACTCGATTCAAGATAAAAACAAGAAGACAAAGAGACATAGTGTATTAATATGCTCACCTAAGAGCATGCTAGCTACAACTGGAGTACCTAGACGAGTACTTGGCTGGTGAGACTTCTTGGAAGTAGGTAAACTAGATGAAGAACCATCCCCTCGCCCCCTCTTTGAGACACTATGAGGACCTCGAGGGACTGGACGAGGAACATATTCTTCATATACATCAACAAATCCAGAAGAAACTCTAGAAAAACACTGTGGTGATTGGGAACTTACTGGTTATAGAAGCCCCAGCAAGGTTCTCCCTAGTATTCACCACGATAGGGAGGACATCAAGGGGGATCGGGTCAACAAAGTTGTGCCCCAATTCCTACGAAAAGAATAAAACAACAAGACAAGGAAAATTAAGCAAAAATGGATATAGCAAAAGAAATACAGTAAGTACCCGCATGAAGAGAAACGACTTATAGCCAGAGGCGGGTTGTTGGCAGAGTACTCAGAGACAGTAAGCAGGACAACGCTTGCTCCTTTCAGCATCTTTTAGAGACGCTCGAGTACCTCCTCATCGGTCAACTCAAGGGCAGGGACCATGCGTGAAGGATCCTCAGCCCTAGAGTACTCGAAGCCAAGGTTCTCTCGCTCCTTTAGAGGCTGAACACGGCGATGAAGAAAGCTCGAGACAATACCAAAGCTGGTCAAGCCTTACTATTTCAAAGTACTTATCCTATCAAGAAATGGCTGGATCGCCTGAACCTCAGCCGTCGTCATAGGGTTCTTATCCCATCGGCCATTAACTAAGGGACCAGATCTAGAGTGAACAACAAGAGAAGGAATCAGATTGGTGGCATAAAACCAGTTGGCATGCCAATCCCTCATAGAATCAACCAGGTCATAGTCAAAGAACTTGCTCTTAAGACCCTGGCGAAATTGAATCCCGCAGCCACCAAGACCACAGGTGTCTTCATGATGGGGTTGGGGTTTCAGATGAAAGAAGTAGAGAAAGAGAAGGGGGAATTCCAAGGAAAGTTTCACAATGATGAACAAAGACAGAAAGGTGAAGGACTACATTGGGAGCAAGATGATTCAGGCTAATCCCAAAATAGCTGAGAAATTGATGAAGAAAGGCAGAGGCAGGAAGGCAAAGCCCAACACGGATGAAGGAGATGAAAAGAACGATCTCACTAGGACCTAGAGCAGGGACCCGATGCTCGCCTAGAACTCTCCATTCAGCAATGTGCTTGCTCTGGATCAAACCGTCGCTGATAAGTTCCCAAAGCTGATCTTTAGTTGTCATCGAAGCCGGCCAAGCCTTCTGGGCAGCCCTCAAGGCCACGAACTCTTGGTTCTCAATCACGGAAAGTGATGATTCCTCATCAACGAAGGCTGCCTGGGACTTGCTCATGGCCTTCTTCCTACCCATGTACTAACAGAGGCAAAAAGGAACTAGGGGAAGAGAAGGCATGGACGGCAGCGCTAAGATGGCGGCGGCAATGGCGACGACGAATTTCTGAAAGCTAGGGTTTCAAGGCAAGAGAAGGGCAGTAAAGAAAAAGAAGATGAAAGGTCTTTAAATAGATTTTATAGCGATAAAAATGGCCCACCAGGCCTGTTAAAGCACGGTGTGAGAACGCAACGGTCCATTTACTGACACGGCTAAAATGACAGAAGGCACAAATCCACACAACGGTACAATTCAACAGGCAGATTTTAGACTTATCCATCCAGCACCATGGCAGAGTTATCAGATTACTACAAGAACAACCCGTCAACCATGAAAAAACGAAGGGCTACCTCACAAGGAACAAAAGAACCCGGTTCTTACAGAAAGAACTCAGGAATCTCATGAACAACTAGGACTACAGCAGAAAAATGAATGACAACTCAGAAGATAAGATTCTTTCCATTACAAGCGACTTCAAAAATAGAAGATTACAAATCTTATAAGACCCAACAAACTCGATACTATGACAATCAAGGTAGCAAAGAGGAACCTGGACACAGCTAGGCTCTAGAACGACTACGTGCTCCAAATTGCTACTTGATAGAACAAACCGCACTCGGCTACACTGTTTTCTTCAAAGGACGGACGTAGTGCATCCAAGGTGGAAATCAGCAGCATGGCGGGACAACATAGACCAGGAGAAGTCAGCAGGCATCTATCTACCCAAGCCCGACGTGATGTAGGATTAGGTGTTGATCTGCACCGGACAGTCGTAGGGCAGGCAAGGAAGATCAACCCAGAACTGTTGGATGAAGGAACGCATCCCACATCACAAGACTTCCTCCAACTACCACCATGTACTTCCAAGTACAATGTTGTTGTGGGATTAGTCTGCCTCTAATCCCTATCACAAGACTTCCTCCAGCTATGACAAGACACACAGGAACTACAAAATATGCCCGGGGGCTGCTCTACTTCACAAACTACCATATTCATGACTACGAAGGTTTCAACAAAATGTTCAATGGATGAAAACAAGCACTCCGGGAGGGTATTTATAGATTGAAGGAGCGTCGCACATGGACTAGGAGTACCAACGAAACAAGCCTAACAAAGGACACAGTGCAAAGATAGGACTCAATAATGGAAGACTTGGGCGAGAGGGAACAATACTCGAAGACGAGCATATTCGGAAGAATATGCCAACACTGTACAACCCATGAATAGGCAACATTTACACTCAACCACCACCATACAACTACACCTGACAAACAACAGACTACCAAAGAATATGTTAAGACAATGCATCTGAGTTCTTTTTGAATCAAAAGAACCTGGATAAATGCTCAGAGGCTGCAACAGGGGAAGATTTTAGTTCCTAGAATAAATAAGACTCAAGACCCTCCAACTCTTTGTTCCAAATAGCAAGAGGCTCGGGGGCTACACTCAGTGAGTGTACTTCTTTCTTCAAAAAAGCGCACATCACTCGAAAGGCTTCTTCAAGACAGCAATTTTCAAACAACATAAGATTCAAGACCCTCCAGCTCCTTGTTCCAAATAGCAAGAGGCTCGGGGGCTACACTCAGTGAGTACACTTTTTTCTTCGAAAAAGCGCATGTCACTAAGAAGACTTCTTCAAGACAAAACTACTTTAAGGACTCATGACAAAAAGAAGCCGGACCGAGCTATATCCGAGTTCTTTTTGATAAAGAACCCGAGTACATGCTCGAGAACATTTCAACGAAGGATCAGAGCGATTTCAAGACAAGACCCTCCCGCTCCTTGTACCAAATATCAAGAGGCTCGGGGGCTACACCCAAAGAGGAGTATTTTTTTCTTCAAAAGGTACACACCATGCGAAGATCTCACAGAGCGCTACATGGTTTTGCTCAAGAAAGCACTCGGATGACGCTTGTTCCTGCTCGGCAAGACCTAAAAGAACAAGACGAGGCTTCCAGAGCTCAACCATAAAGTGCTCAGGGGCTTATCGGTGCAGGACCCACAGGATATCCCACAAAGAAAAGAGAAGATCTAATCTAACTAGGTTTCTCCCCATGTAATCTTAGTAGTAGTTTTATTCTGTAATCCTACTAAAAACTCTCATTGTAAACCGACTAGGATTCTGGCCTCCTGACTATATAAAGGAGGGCAGGGTTCCTAGAGGAAAAAACTTGAGTAGCAACACAATAACACCTTACAATCAATCCAACGCAAAGGCTAACGTCGGCTGGACGTAGGGCTATTACTCGACTACAGTCGAGGGCCTGAACTAGGATAAATCGACTGTCTCTTGTATTCACTGTCGAGTTCCGCATACGCTGAAGCCCGAACATACTATCCTAGGGACCCCCGTGGCAGGCTATCGGTGGTAAAACATCGACAGGTAGATCCATAGTCAGAGTGGTAAAAGAATTCACCGAGCTCGAGAATAAAGATATGTGGTCCGACAAAGTAGATTAGTTGCCTTGGGAAGATGTACCCATAATTAGTGGTGTCTTTCGTCGCTGTCCTCTAGTATTGTAATCTTTCCATTGTATTTTGTCTGTAGTTGTTGAGATTGTCTGGTCGTAAGGAAGGCGAAGATGTGCTGAGTGGGAGACTAAATTCCTATATGTTGTACCAGTATAAGGACATTTGGAATGTGCATTTTATTTATGTTGTTGTGTTTATTGCGTCCATCTATCCTTAGGTCTCGTTAGACATGCTTAGGGTTTTTCAAGGGTGATGTTAAGTGGGTTACAAGAAAGCAACCATTCAGATGCCAGTAGATCAGCCATGATGAGATAACATAGGACATTGTATCAACTATTTATAGATGTCCCAGCAGAACACTTGAATCTCTTAAATCAAATCTGTTGTGGGATTTGGATTCCTTGTCCCTTGTTGCAAAAGGAACCCTTGTTGTTTGAATCTTCCCTTACAATACTCCTATGATTCTGTGGTCTATGACCCCACCGCCTTCATTATGTGTAAGTTGGTAACAGTTGCCTAGTTAATAGCTTATGGTGCCGTGATGAAATTGAGGGCCCCTGTGGAACAACTACCACATGGTGACGCTGCTCGGCACATGCTAGTATCGAGGTTGTTGACCAAGCACCTTTACCAAGTTACACTGTCGTACCACTTTTGATACAAAATATTCTTCTTGGAAATATTCAGGTGTTCGAACGGGACATCCACAGCAGGTTGATGAAATAGTGTTCCCCCAAAGTAAACAAGAGAATGCGGTTTTGGGAGGAAGCCTGTATGTCGCAATCTCAGTTCATACAAAAGGTTGGCGCATATTATGAACAAGGAAGGAAATGAAAAGAAAAACAAGAAAAAGTTAGCCCTCGGGTAGTAGTGAGTGATTGGGAAAGCCTAAGTGGATATCATGTCCCAAGCACTGTGCCTAGCTCACCCACACTACGCATGCCAAGTCACTATTGCCACGTGCCCTATGGACGTCGTCAATGTCTCGGCCCACTAGTACCCCATTCTCGTGTAACCACGGCATTATGTCGCATCCATCGTACTCGTGCACTGTGCGCTTCCCCTTTTCCTGGCATCCTGTTGGCTCTCGATCCATGCCCTCATCCCTATACCGAACCCCCCCTCTTGTTTTCCTCTTTTGAGGACACGGCAGCCGCATGCCTCCCTCATTGAGTGAACCCCCTCTCCTCTCCTTTTTCCTTCCTCCACTCAAGCTCGCATAAGGAGCGCACCATGGCTGACGCTCTTCTCACATCATGATCGTCAGTGTTTCCCTTCCACGCCACCTCCACTTCTAGTGCACTGCACCACCACCTCCATCCACCAAGCTATAACATGCCCTTGCTCTCCTCCTTCATCCCCATCCCCTCAAATCTAAAGCAGAGCTACAAGATCCTGTCGTCGTTCGTGGAACTAGGGTCTCCAGTCAGAGGTGATTGTGTAATCTAAGAAGAAGGAGGGATCTGGTTTTTGTTGAAGAAGTTCAAGTCCACCTCTGGTTAGTTTTGTTCTAGGGTTCATGATGTTTGAGTTCTAAGTCTCCTGTTTCTGGATCTGTTGGGCATATGCCAGTTTTGATAATCATTTTCTTGTTATTTCTCCATTGTCCTCATCTATCTTGACTTTTGGATTAAGCCATGGTTGTACTAGGTTGCTCTTAACCGTGTATGTATAAATCCCGGTGTGGTTTAGTGTTCGATGTCGTGTAACCTTCCGTGTAATTTTAGATCTGCAAAGTGTAATCGCATTTTCCCCTTTCTGATTCTTGTTTTGAATCTCGGGATGAGATTCTTTTAAGGGGGGAACACTGTAATGCCCCTGATATTACGAGCTTGCTTAGCACCGAGATTTAGGTCTGAGAGGAATTAGCCAAACAAGTTTTTGGGTTTTAAAAATTTATAACACACGTGAAATGATAAACAAATTCTATGTGACTCACTTTTGTGGTTGAGAAAAATCAAAATAAATAGTGTTAACTAGTGCTCTTGGGAGCTCAAAAATCAAATTTGATGTTAAGATAAGCTATTTTCGTTAAGTCGGCAAACATTTGAACTATTGTTAAAATACCATTTTTGTCAAATTATATTGAGCAAAATAGTTAAATGGTGCTTAAATATTTTGCTCCTATGGGTTAGTATAAGGTATGGACTATTGATGAAGTATTTGTTGGTTGAAGTTAACAAGGTTTAGACTTATTAAAAATTGCGATAAAAGAGTTAATGGTTACTTAGCCCCAACTGAAATCCTTAACTTTTCTAAGAATGGAAAAGTAGTAAGACAATGTTATTTTGACATTTAATCTCTAATAAAAATGTTTAAACACAAGCTACATGTTTTGGTATTGTTGATTGCATCAGAGTGAGTGCTTGAGCATGGCATAGGTCCAAGTTGTGTTGGATGTCACGTTGCTCTCGTAAAAATTTCCCAAACCTCCTTAGAATGCACTATAACCGTGTTGTGGTGCTCTATTCGTGAACCGATACTTTAGTGATGAGTCTATGTTGGCACTCTTTTAGCAACTTATCTACTTGCTCTCGGGTCATGGCGATTGCTCTGCTAGATACTTAGTATGGATGGCTTTAGGTTAGTGAAACTGGTTGAACCTTAGTCGAGTTCATCAGCAGCTTTTGCTTCGCTTTAAAATTCGGGCACGTCACAGCTTTGTGCTATCTGGCGCCATGCGCATGGTCACCATGCATGGCTGACCTATGCCACCATGTGGTTGTGCTGTGTGTGCGCACGTGGCCATGCATCGGCTGGCCGTGGCCGCCATGGCCTTGCCGTGGCTTGGCTGCTCTGGCCACACCGCTAGGCCGCCGGTCCGCTCGGCACCCGACTGCCCCTACCACCGTGGCTGCCGATGGTGCTGCTGCTGCCTCCAGGCCCATGCCATGTTCATGTTGCTATCGCTACCATCGCATCGCCACACTGCACGCCTACCGCTGCGCTGCGCCGTTGGCCCGCCTTAACGCTACGCGCATGAGGCCGTGTCGCTGTGGCCTTGCCATTTATGGCACTACGGCGCGCGGGGTGAAGGGTTGAGATGGCGACTAGAGGGGGGGTGAATAGTCTTTTCTAAAACTTAATCACGTCGGCTAACCGATACAAGTGCGGAATTAAAACTATCGGTCTAGCCAAGACTATACCCCACTATATGTGTTCACTAGCACCTTGCATAGATAACAATTATGCAACAAAGGTGCCGGGCTAGCTAGAGCTCTCCTAAACAATTCTAGGAGCAAGGTTACACAAACCCTATGCCACTAGTACTTTAAGTGACAAGGGAGCTCCTACACATGCTAGTAAGCAAAAGCACAAAGCTAACTAAGCTCACTAGCAATGCTCAATAACAAGGCAACCAATGCCTAATTAGAGAGCGCAAATACTTAGCTACACAAACTAAGCAATGTGACTAACAAGGTTACTAAAACCAAATTAGTCACGCAAGGGAGCTACTTCTATGCTACACAAGCAAGAAGGTAATTAGCAAGCTACACAAGCTATCTAATTACAAGAGCAACTACACAAGCTTAATATGTATAAAAGTAATTGCAAGCTTGTGTAATGGGGATGCAAACTAACGGGAAGAACAAGGTTGACACGATGATTTTTCTCCCGAGGTTCACGTGTTTGCCAACACGCTAGTCCCCGTTGTGTCGACCGCTCACTTGGTGGTTCGGCGGCTAATTAGCATCACCCGCTAAGCCCACACGTCGGGCGCCATAAGAACCTACCCCTTGAGTGAGGGTAGCTCAATGACACGCTTTACTAGAGTTGCTCTTCGCGGCTCCCGCGGGGCGAGCACAATGCCCCTCACAAGCACTTCTCCGGAGCACCGCACAAGCTTCTTGCGTGCTTCGACGGAGACCACCACCAAGCCATCTAGGAGGTGGCAACCTCCAAGAGTAACAAGCACCACTGGCTTGCAACTCGATCACCTAGTGCCACTCGATGCAACCTCACGATGCAATCGCACTAGAATCGCTCACTCACACAATCGAATGATCACTATCAAGTATATGTGTGATGGAGGGCTCCCAAGCACTCACAAGCATGGACACTAAGTCCCTTGAGGTGCTCCACTCCAGCCATGGCCGAGGGCCACTTCTATTTATAGCCCCAAGGGCTAAACTAGCCGTTACCCCTTCACTGGGCAACGGTCGGGCCGACCGGACGCTCCGGTCGTGTTGACCAGACGCTAGACCTCAGCGTCCGGTCGTCCACAGACGACCACATGTCCCGGTTCCAACGGTCACTTGACCTGACCGGACGCTCCAGCTTCAACTGACCGGACGCTGAACCCCCAGCATCCGGTCGTTTCCAGTAAGCTCCCGAGCATGACCGGACGCGTCCGGTCGAACGCGATCGGACGCAGCCAGCGTCCGGTCACACTCCAGCGACTGCTACACTCCACGTCAGCGTGACCGGACGCAGCCTGCCAGCGTCCGGTGCATTTAGATCCAGCGTCCGGTCAGTTGACCGACGCCAGCATCTTCTCCATTCTCTTCACCCTTGCTCAAGTGTGCTAACCACAAGAATTTGCATCCGGCGCAATAGAAAATAGGCATTCCATTTTCCCGAAAGCGCCGAATCCCGCCTCACAAGCTCAGCGGGAGGGAGAGAGGGACCCAAACCCATCTCACTCCTGCAAACACCATCTCCTTTGTAAATGTGCCAACACAACCAAGTGTACACCAACATGTGTATGTGTGTTAGCATTTTCACAATCATTTCCCAAAGGATGTTAGCCACTCAACTTGCCACGCCACTCGATCCTAGCGACAATGCAAAGTTAGATCACTCGAGTGGCACTAGATGACCGATATGCAAACAAGTTTGCCCCTCTTGATAGTACGGCCATCTATCCTAAACCCGGTCATAAACTTCTCTACACACCTATGACCGGTGAAATGAAATGCCCTAGGTTATACCTTTGCCTTGCGCATTCCATTCCATTTCCTCCAATGTTGATGCAACACATGCACCAACACGATCAACAATGATATGATCCACTTCATATCATCATATGATCATATTGGTTCATCGATCTTGACTCTACTTGCTCTTCACCGTTGCCATCGTCCATCGGCGCCAAGTCTTGCTCAAGCTTCACCGCCACGCGGTCCATCACTCCAAAGCCTTCGACTTGCCCTTCACGCTTGCAACCGGTCCATCAAGCCAAGTCTTGTCTTGATCTTCTCCACCTTGATCACATGACTCAATGTCATGTCTCATGTGCATTTAAGCTCCTTCATCATCACATGTGTGAGCTTTGCAACATCTCCAAGCCATTTTCACCTCCATGGCATATGTTGCTCATACACATGTACCTGTGGACTAATCACCTGTGTATCTCACATAAACACAATTAGTCCACCTAAGTTGTCACTCAATTACCAAAACCAAACAAGGACCTTTCAATCTCCCCCTTTTTGGTAATTGATGACAACTCTACAAAGATATGGAAATTAAGCTCTTTTGGATTCATGTTGCTTGCCTAAGCAATTTTACCATGTGAAAAAGATTTTGGACAAGTACCATAAACCCGAAATGGTAGTATTAGCTCCCCCTACATATGTGCTAGAGTATTTAATTTGAAGCTTGCACATATGCATAGATTGAAATTGTGGGAGAGTAAATACTACAACATGATGCTAAGGTGTATAGAATAAACCTTTGAAGCGTGTACCAATAGGAGTTGCACCTTTAAGTTCATCCTTAGCACCATGGTTAGCTAGATATCACTTGATAATAAAACACTAGATACCTTGTGAGATCAACATTAAAAGCAAGGTACTAGCATTACTTAAAAAACATACCAAGTGTCTAGCTATCATCCTATGCATGCTAGTTATCAAATCATCATCCAAGTTCTACAACTAGCATACACCACACAAGCATGCATATTGAATTTAAAAGCTTTATGCAATGCAAGCAAGCACATGATTATGCACATATCAAATGCAATCAATCAAAATTCATGAGCTTGCTCCCCCTACTTGTGTGCTTCTCTTGTCTAAGACTTTTGATCCATCTCTTTTCTCCAATGTTGCTCCTTCTTTGTCCATGTCCAACCTCTATTTCTTTTATATCTCATCTCCCTTTGTACAATCTCTCCCCAAGCTTCATATCTTTGTACAACTTCTCCCCCTTTGTCATCAATTTCCATAAAAGGTGTGCTTCTTATTGATGCAAAGGTATGTTCTTTGGGGTAGATGGTTGAGACTTGCATTTTTGATGGACATTACTTGAATATTGGAATGACACCACATGTAGATACCATTTAGAATTTGCAACTTGTACTACTTGTATCTTATCATTCTTATGCATGGGTCATCCATTTTATACACTTAAGCTCTTGTAGTTGAGGGATGCATTCTTCATTTGATGATCACTTAAAGTTGAGGATCACTTGTGGAACCATCGTCTACTATGTATAGATACCACTTGTAGGAAGTGAATATCATTTGAAAGAATCTTCTAGTATGGAACCACTTGTTTGATTTATCAATAAAGACCATTTCTTGAACATTTGCTATCTTCATGAGTACCACTTATAGGATATCACTTGTGAGTTGAAACATACAAACTAGATATCCATTTGCATTGTTGTCTTGTGCTTGTACTCTTATCATTATCATGAGCTTCTTATGTGACTTGAACTAAATTGATTTGCTTAAGCTTTCAAGTCCGGTTTGAACTAATGACAAGCTTCTTCACACCTCTTTTAAGGGTTATCTTGTCAATGTTGTACTTGTCACTTGTTTAGCAATCCAAATTAAGTCAAGTACTTGGGTTCACTAGCTCATGAACAAATTCATGTACTAACCACTAGATCAAGTAATCATTCAAGCAATAGTGGTAGGCTATGAATTTCAAACATTTCATTTGTAATGCATGATCCTATGAAGCATGTACTATATGCACTAACCGCATACTAGTAAGGGATGAAATGATCATGCACATTACAATGATACCTTTGCTATGTTGGAGTAGAGGATAGTCACATAGATTCCAATTCATTACTCCAATAGCAATGTGAAGTCCAATTATAAGCTTGGTGAAGACCAATAGATACCAATTTGAATCTCATTCTTCACCCATATGAGATGAATACCACTTATGATCAAGTGCACTTTCTTTTTGTGGTTGACTTGCTTTCTCTTTTGATGTTTTGCTTTCATGAGAGAACTATTTGAAATACCACTTGAAATAACTATCTCTCTTTTGGGTGTTGCTTGCTTTTCTTGATCAATCCTTTTGATTGCTTCAACTAAGCATCTCAAATGTTCCTCGGATCACCACTTCCATGTTAGCCTTCCAAGTACCACACTTGGTTCACCTACACATAGGCGGCAAGCCCCTACACTAGGGAGAAATGACCTCTCTCCAAGAACCATTCTTGATACTCACTTGAAATGACTTGATTGATTGATCCAAGTGATGGACTTAACTTGATGAGTAACCTTGATTCCTTCTTTAAGTCCTTTTCTTTCTTCTTGTTTAAGTTCTTTTCTTTCTACCAAAAGATTTCCAATAGTCACTAGAACTTAAACTTCATCTTCATCTTGAGTTTGATCTTGATCTTCTAATTTGAGTACCAAAAGTGTGCAAAGTACACTTCTTAATCAAATGGCCTTGTACTCATATCTTGTCATGCTTCTAGATCAATTAAAAACCAAATTTAGGTACCTCAAACACTTGTGAACATGTTTCCAACTTGAGGACCTTTCAATCAAAGTGACTCTAGATCAATCCAATACTTGTCACTTTTATGGCAGATTCTGTACTCTCCAAAGAACTAAGCATATTTCTCAAAGTACAAATCCAAATACCACGAAATTTGGTGGAGATGTTCTTTACTAAGTTATCTAGCAGCCATAAAAATTTTAGCTTCATTTGATCTCATATGAACTGCCAAATTTTAATTCTTCCACCACTGCTACATGCTGAAAACTGCTGCATTATAGTTGACAAGAACCACTCCAAAACCGAAGCCTTTCTTATCCAATTTCCATGAAATTTCTACAGCATCTCATACTATATGTCTAGAGCATGTATACCAATTTTCAAGCCAATCCAATAAGATTTCAATACTCAAACATGGCTATGATCACAGCTAGCTCAGATTTTGAATATAGGACAGATTTCAAGCAATTGAGCTATTCTTCATCACATATGAATCAAACTTGAAACTAACTTGTTTGAATACTTCCATAAGACATATATCCATTCAAATCACTTACTAAATGTCATCTCATGAATTTATCCAACACAAATCAATCCAAACTTGATTACTAAGCAATTATCCATTCAAACATCTCATAGCAAGCAACTTTGCATATTTATCCAATTCAATCAACTCATATGCACCCAAATGAAATGATCAACAAGAGATATACCTTGGTTAGCTCATGATCATCCAACTAGCAAGCTTCAACTCAATTATTTGCAAGTCATCAAATATTCCAATAAATCACCACAACTTGAAATTTACACTTGTATGTTGTAGCACATTTGGACTTCACTTAATTTGTCATGGCATTGGGATTGGATGTGCACTAAGCTTCATATCTTGATTCAACATATGATGATTACTATGAAGATAATTGAATCAAGCCTCCAATGCCAATGGTACCTACACACATTCATCCACTTTTTGATGGTACCCAAACAAGTTTGGGTCCTCTCAAGTTAGGAGCAACATACTTAGGCATAGCCTTAGTATGAGTAGCGGGATGTTTTACAATGGCAATCATAGAGGTACCATTTCCATCCTTTCTAAGCATATCATGATCATCAATTGAAATAGGCTTAGAAATTTTACCTAGGGGACATGAATGTGCCATGTGTCCCCTTTCCCGGCATGAGTAGCACTTTCTCTTTGCTTGAGCCTTCTCTTCTTTGCTCATGTGGTGCTTCTCATTGCCTTGCCTCTCATGGATTGCTTGAGCCTTCTTCTCAAGCTTGTTAGGACACTTAGAGGCAAAGTGTCCCGTACTTCCACACTTGAAGCACTTGATGTGAGCATAGACTTTCTTCTTATTGTCATTCTTGCTCATCATCTTGGCATCTTGTATTTGCATTGGATGCCTTGCCTTTCCACCCCTTCTTGTTTTCTTCTTCTTGATCATCAAATCATCACCATCATGTTGGTTGATCTTGATTTGCTCTTGGGGTGTCTTCTCTTGCTCAACTTGTGGCTTTGGTTGAGGCTTCACTTGTTGCTTCACCAATTCCTTGGTTGGGCACATCGAGGTAAGATGACCCCAAGTGTCGCACTTGAAGCACTTGACATGCTTTAGCCTCTCTTCTTCTTTTTGCTTCTTGAGCTTCTCGATGTTAGGGCAACCATTTGCAAAGTGTCCCGCTTCATGACACCGGTAGCACATGGTGTGAGAGAGCTTTCTTTGATGTAGCTTCTTTATCTTTCTTTCTCTCTTTCTTTTGCCCTTTGTCATCTTCTTTTCAAAGCCAAGGCCACACTTGTCACCATAGTTTCTTTGAGTTTTCAACATATACTCAAAGGTGACTTTTGAGTTGTAGCACCTCTCTAACTTGTTGCTCAATTTCTTCACTTCATTTTTGAGCTCATTGTTCTCCTTCAAAATGTTAGTCTCACAAGACATAGAAGTAGAACAAGCATCTATATGTGAAGAGCATGGCATATCTAATAAATCATCACAAGAGGTGGATACATGCTTCTTGCCTACATCACAAGGGTTAGCAACAACATGTGATTGATCATTTGACCCATGTGATGAGCTCTCATTATTTTTAAGTTTCTTTGTAAATATTTTAATGAGAGAAGCTTGTTTTTCTAATAATTCATCATGAGATGCAAGTAGTGTCTCATGATTCAATTTAAGCTCATCAAGTGAAGATTTATAAGCATTATTTAATTTCTTATGTTCTTCACAAGAGTTCTTTAGAAATGAGTTTTCATTTTCTAATTTCAATGTTTTAGCTTTCTCATTTTCTAAAGACATGGTCATGCTAGCAAGTCTACTAACAAGCTCATCATATGAATCAACATGATCAACCACATTATCATTTGATACCTTAGTGTCACCTTGTGACATGAAGCAATGTGGTGTAGTGGATGGGCTTGTAATAGCATCATCATGGCTTGAGCATGAACCATCATCACCATCAAGTGTGCATGGGGTAGCATCATCACTTGTAACACTTGTGGCATCATCATCAACCTTGTCAAGTGAACTTGTAGTGGATTGATCATCATCATCCTCACTTGACAATGAGGTGGAGCAATCTTCCACAATCACCAAATTGTGGTTATGCTCAACACACTCATGTGTCTCCTTCTTGGGCTCATCCTCCTTCATGAATTTTCCATCATCCCATGTGGAGGAATCACCGAAGGTGTCCTTGATGGAGTCCCATATCTCACAAGCGGTCCCCTTATAGTTTACTTGCTTCATCAAATCAAAATGTAAAGCATCCAATAGAAAACAACAAGCATTTGCATCAAGTTCATAGAGGACTCTTTGAGCTTTGGTTAGAGTTCTATGATCCAAGACATGGGAGAGACCACTAGTGACAACCCACCAAAATTTAGGTCCCTTTGCACGAAAATGATCAAGCATATGATTTTTCCAAAGTGCAAAGTTAGTGCCATTAAAAATGTGATTCTCACAACCATCTAGCCCATTAGACGCCATCCTCTCGGGTCGGTGAAGACCACAAATGAGAGACCGGGCTCTGATACCACTTGAAGGGTCGAGATGGCGACTAGAGGGGGGGGGGTGAATAGTCTTTTCTAAAACTTAATCACGTCGGCTAACCGATACAAGTGCGGAATTAAAACTATCGGTCTAGCCAAGACTATACCCCACTATGTGTGTTCACTAGCACCTTGCATAGATAACAATTATGCAACAAAGGTGCCGGGCTAGCTAGAGCTCTCCTAAACAATTCTAGGAGCAAGGTTACACAAACCCATGCCACTAGTACTTTAAGTGACAAGGGAGCTCCTACACATGCTAGTAAGCAAAAGCACAAAGCTAACTAAGCTCACTAGCAATGCTCAATAACAAGGCAACCAATGCCTAATTAGAGAGCGCAAATACTTAGCTACACAAACTAAGCAATGTGACTAACAAGGTTACTAAAACCAAATTAGTCACGCAAGGGAGCTACTTCTATGCTACACAAGCAAGAAGGTAATTAGCAAGCTACACAAGCTATCTAATTACAAGAGCAACTACACAAGCTTAATATGTATAAAAGTAATTGCAAGCTTGTGTAATGGGGATGCAAACTAACGGGAAGAACAAGGTTGACACGATGATTTTTCTCCCGAGGTTCACGTGTTTGCCAACACGCTAGTCCCCGTTGTGTCGACCGCTCACTTGGTGGTTCGGCGGCTAATTAGCATCACCCGCTAAGCCCACACGTCGGGCGCCATAAGAACCTACCCCTTGAGTGAGGGTAGCTCAATGACACGCTTTACTAGAGTTGCTCTTCGCGGCTCCCGCGGGGCGAGCACAATGCCCCTCACAAGCACTTCTCCGGAGCACCGCACAAGCTTCTTGCGTGCTTCGACGGAGACCACCACCAAGCCATCTAGGAGGTGGCAACCTCCAAGAGTAACAAGCACCACTGGCTTGCAACTCGATCACCTAGTGCCACTCGATGCAACCTCACGATGCAATCGCACTAGAATCGCTCACTCACACAATCGAATGATCACTATCAAGTATATGTGTGATGGAGGGCTCCCAAGCACTCACAAGCATGGACACTAAGTCCCTTGAGGTGCTCCACTCCAGCCATGGCCGAGGGCCACTTCTATTTATAGCCCCAAGGGCTAAACTAGCCGTTACCCCTTCACTGGGCAACGGTCGGGCCGACCGGACGCTCCGGTCGTGTTGACCAGACGCTGGACCTCAGCGTCCGGTCGTCCACAGACGACCACATGTCCCGGTTCCAACGGTCACTTGACCTGACCGGACGCTCCAGCTTCAACTGACCGGACGCTGAACCCCCAGCATCCGGTCGTTTCCAGTAAGCTCCCGAGCATGACCGGACGCGTCCGGTCGAACGCGATCGGACGCAGCCAGCGTCCGGTCACACTCCAGCGACTGCTACACTCCACGTCAGCGTGACCGGACGCAGCCTGCCAGCGTCCGGTGCATTTAGATCCAGCGTCCGGTCAGTTGACCGACGCCAGCATCTTCTCCATTCTCTTCACCCTTGCTCAAGTGTGCTAACCACAAGAATTTGCATCCGGCGCAATAGAAAATAGGCATTCCATTTTCCCGAAAGCGCCGAATCCCGCCTCACAAGCTCAGCGGGAGGGAGAGAGGGACCCAAACCCATCTCACTCCTGCAAACACCATCTCCTTTGTAAATGTGCCAACACAACCAAGTGTACACCAACATGTGTATGTGTGTTAGCATTTTCACAATCATTTCCCAAAGGATGTTAGCCACTCAACTTGCCACGCCACTCGATCCTAGCGACAATGCAAAGTTAGATCACTCGAGTGGCACTAGATGACCGATATGCAAACAAGTTTGCCCCTCTTGATAGTACGGCCATCTATCCTAAACCCGGTCATAAACTTCTCTACACACCTATGACCGGTGAAATGAAATGCCCTAGGTTATACCTTTGCCTTGCGCATTCCATTCCATTTCCTCCAATGTTGATGCAACACATGCACCAACACGATCAACAATGATATGATCCACTTCATATCATCATATGATCATATTGGTTCATCGATCTTGACTCTACTTGCTCTTCACCGTTGCCATCGTCCATCGGCGCCAAGTCTTGCTCAAGCTTCACCGCCACGCGGTCCATCACTCCAAAGCCTTCAACTTGCCCTTCACGCTTGCAACCGGTCCATCAAGCCAAGTCTTGTCTTGATCTTCTCCACCTTGATCACATGACTCAATGTCATGTCTCATGTGCATTTAAGCTCCTTCATCATCACATGTGTGAGCTTTGCAACATCTCCAAGCCATTTTCACCTCCATGGCATATGTTGCTCATACACATGTACCTGTGGACTAATCACCTGTGTATCTCACATAAACACAATTAGTCCACCTAAGTTGTCACTCAATTACCAAAACCAAACAAGGACCTTTCAGCGGGCCACGTCGGTAGTGAGCGCTTGGCCATTGTCTAGCGCTTGGCCATGGGTGTAACACCCCTGGTGTTTGGCTTCCACATCTGCACTGCATTTCATGAACATGAGCATCATGCATCCATTCTTGAACTTATATCACATGAAACATGATTTCGAAACATTGCAACATATTGTGTATTTCATGTGTATTGGTTCTTTTATGAAATGTAAAGTGTGCAACACTTAAGTGCAACATGTGCCAATCACTTAGTGAGACAAGGTTAGTTAGTGCTATGCAACCCAATCATGAAACAAGTGAAACATGACTATGAAACAGTTGTAACATTTCAGGTGTTTTTCATTGTTTCAGTACATACCTTGCTTGATTCGTGTGTGACCAATGTGTGGTGGGGCTAATAATCATCCTAAGTAACTTAGTTACACCTAGAATGTCATTAGGAACAATGTTCATGTTGATCATTTTGCCTAATTAGGTTTCCAAGTCATGGTTGACCAATTTGGACCCCTAGAGCTCCTGTGTTTGACTGTTTTAAAAGTGTAGCTTAGGATGTTTGCATGTATGAGCAACCTAAATCAAAGATGTAGAGAATTATGTAAGGAACAAAAGTTATTTTGTGACCAACTTGTGAAAATGTGCACAACATGCCCAAAAAGGTCCCACAAGTCAGCTTTGAAGGTGGATTCAACACTTGAAATTATTTCTAAGTCCTAAGTGCAATTTCAGTTTCATGTGTCGATGTTTGGAGCATTGTATCTCACAAACCAAGCCGAACCAGCTCGAGCTCCAATTGTGAAAGTTGTAGACCACATGTAGATCTCCATCTTTGTTAACTATGACATGATCTAGATCGGCATGGTTTAGGAGTTAATCGGTGTCAAAGTTTGCCTGTCAGTCGGACTCGATGAACGCTGAAACGTGACCTTCAGACCGGTCATGGCCGACCGACAACAGAGACCGGCCGCCGCGTGTCCGCCACGCGCTCGGATCGCCCTGACCGCGCCGCGCGCTGGCCGGCTTGAACTGGAGCGAGCCCTGTTGCCTCTCCACTCACCCGCACGCGCTCTGCCCCCATTCACTTCTCCGTTCACAGCCGAAGCGCAGCAGCACACCGCGGTCGCCATTGCTGCCGAGCGAGCTCCGCCTCCGTCTAACTTCCTCGCCTCACCACCTTTGTCCGATTGATCACGGTCTTAGCTCCATCACCATCACCTCTACGATCTCCACCTCTTCATGCTCGTGTTGCCCCGTTTGGTGAGCCACATTTCGTGATGCGCTCGAGCGGGAGGCCGGCCAGAACGCCGCCGCTCGCACGGCCATCGTGGCCCCATCTCCCCGTTCCCTCTCTCGCTGAGATCTCTACCATCCTAGTATCCTCCTAGCTTGCTGGTGCTCGGGTAGGAGTGACGTTTGACGCTACCGTGTGTGCATGCCGGAACGGCCGGTCGCTCTCGCCATGGCTGCCATGGCCGCATACGCGAGCTCACCGTCATCGGCCATGCCTGGCTCATCTCCGTTCTAGCTAGAGCACGCATAAGCTTCCCTATTAGCTATAGTTTCTACCCTCTAGATGTAGTTCGGTGATTCGTTGTTTTCACGCCGGACCGCGGACCTCGTCGGCGTGCCCTGAGCGCCGCCGTTGGCCGGTGCACATGGCCAGGCACCTACACTGCACCTCGGAACCTTAGTTCGTCTAGGAAGCTTCGCTGTGGTCTTGCGGGGCTCGTACCGAGCTCGAGCGGGACCATGGCAGGTCGCCGTCGTCGGAGCGCCGCCGTGCCTTGCGCACCGCCGCTGCTCTCGCCGCCGGCAAGGCTAGGGTTAGGAATAGGTCATGTTCTTGGTACCAATCGGTGCGGGTTGCTTAGGGGAGCACGGAGGTACCCTCTGCGTCGCCGGTGAAGCCGCCGCCGGCGAGCTACGCCATTCCCGCGCCGTCACAGCCGCCGTGCTCTATTTCGTCTCACTGACGGGTGGGGTCGGCTGACATCGGGTCCCGCGTGTCAATGGCTGAGCAGTCTTGGGCTAGTTCAAATTTTTAGTTTTGAATGCTGATTTGTGATTTTTGTAACTCCTAATTGGTAGATCCAAATTGAGTGATTCCAATTTTGGTAGACTCACTGTTAGGTCTAGTATTTAAGAAAAATATATCTTGAGCATATTATGTAGAAATTTTGGGTGAATTAAATAGGAACTTGAAAAGTGTTTTTGAATGCATGCAAACTTGTTTAAATCATATCATGAGTTTCTGTGATCCAAAAATTATGAAATTTTGTGGGTAAGCTAGTATTGTATAGTAGAAGCTCTGGTTAAAATTTGAGAGTTATTGCATGTGTAGTTTTTAAGTTATAGATTTTCCTTTTATCTTTGGTAGATACTTGTGTGAATTTTTGTAAATTATCTATGAATCCTATGGCCATGAAACTTGGTAGGTAGTATCTTGGTACCTTATAGATGCTAGGAAAAATATGAAATCTGTTGCTTGACACTTTTCACTAAGGTTTCCTAATTATGCCATTTTAAGCCATTCTGTCTTACCATTTTTGTGTAGGCTGTTGTACTTACTAAAATGGTGTGAAATTTTTATGGTAGTCTACTTGGACCATGTAGGGTCTACTGTAATTTTTGTAGATTTAATGGTGTAGCTTTCACATGTGTTTACTATTTTCCCTAATTAATTAAATAAATTAAGAAAGGTATTAAAAGAAATGTTTTGGTGATGAACACCCTACTTTCTGGTGTGCTTGTGATATGTGTCATATGTCAGTAAAGTTGGTTTTGTCTAATTATATGTTTACATCATAAGTTGCTAATTATTTGTTTGCATTATGTCCCTCTGGACAGATCTGGGGACTTTGAAAGGTTCCCCATGATATTTTGGTTTTCTGTGATTGAGTTGAATACAAGAGTTGTAGGTAATCTATGTATCTAGCTCCTGTCAAAATTTGAGGGCATTTGGCCCAGTAGTTTAGAAACTACAGCTGTTTAAAGTTAGGTTGCAGTTTTGCTGATTCTCTGCCTTGTGAGGATAGACTTCTGTTGATTAATGAATTCGACCTGGTAAAGGTTTGAATCATGCTTTGAGGTCTGAAAATGTATTGTAGACAATTTTATAAGCTTTCCAGATTGTCTTGTTGCATATCATTTGGATTTATAAATCTTCAGTTATGACTAGTTTACTGTGCCACTACATAATATTCATTTTGCTGAAATACAAACGCTTGAATGTATGTTGTTGTAAGGTTCTCGTTGATTGTTTAGGGGTTAGCCTAACTTAAGAATATGCTTAGGTGCAGGTGCTAGGTCATTAACGGAAGATGAGCAATTATACCTTAGGTTGTATAAACGTGGTAAGTGAAAGTGATTTGAATAGGGCTTAAGTTGGAATATGCAAACTACAGCGAACATGTGCATTCCCCGAGCATCCCCGACATTCATACATGTGCATCCATGATATTTATCTTGCGCATTCATGCAATAGGTGTGCCGGAGGGAGTGACGTTGCTAGAGTTCGAGGGAGCCAACCAGGAGGAGGAACCCGAGGTGCAGGAAGCCGACGAAGCAGTCGCCGCGGAGGAATTGCCCGAGTGCCCGGACCACCAGCCTTCCTCGTTCCTGAAAGGCAAGCCCCGGAGCATATTAAGCCTCCTATGTTTTCACAAATACATTGAGTATCTTTTATTGTTGATGATGCATTAAGTATAGGAATTGGTTGAAACCAATTGCTGCATTATATATCCTTCCTTGTCCAGATATCGCATTGAAATCCTATTTAAGTTCAGGAACGGGTTAAATGCTTAGCCATGCTTAGTGCGGTAGAAGTCAGGTGATTTCCTGTCACCTGTGAGCTTTAGGATGAGGTGGATCACGGTTGGCTATATTTGCTATCGTGGAAAAGAACCATGTGAATAATGAATTAAGACCGGGCGGGGTCTTGTGTAGGTTTGAACATAGTGACTCCGTCTGAGTCATTTAAGGACCGATACGCTGTACGTCCTCATGTCATGTTGAACGCAGCCTAACACTTAGCTGGCCAGATAAGTCGTTCCGACCGCGAAGCCTAGTAGCTCGGTTCAGGCCGGGAACGCGAGCAGTGGCGGCACTCTGGAGGTAGTAAGGATGTGCGGAGAGCCATTGGCATAAGTCCAAGGCGGGTTAGAGTCCCGAACAACCTTGGCAGAGTGGTTCTCTGAGAATGCCGATCTGTTCGGACCCGCGACTCCTGAATTGTACCAAAGGTGACTTGTTGCGACCCTGACGGGGGAAGCAGGGTTTGTGTTTAGGAATACCCCTCCAGCTGGATAGGAATCGATTCGAATCGCCGTCTCTCCCGGATAGTGAGAACTTGACTGAGCAGCGGCAACGTAGATTCAATTAATTTAACGATATGGTTAAATGGATGATGATAAGGTTGCCACAATGAATACCTGATATGGTTATTAATGTTTGCACCCTAATAAAATGATTGCTTAGTACAGGTGCTAATATAGATGACAGGTTAATGGCTAAAAAGTTACTGCTAGTTCAGGTTAAGAGTTGATTAATATTACTTATGCTTTTCTGCAAAAAGAGAATGTCAGCCAGCTCCACTACATTAAGCTATGCATAATCCTTGGTGTCATTTGTTTGGTTTTCGACGGGTAAGTCTAGCTGAGTACATTCCCGTACTCAGGGTTTATTCCCTCTTGTTGCAGATGACCTCCTATATCAGGGATTCTGCAAGTATTGTCTCCACCCGGCGGGTGATGAGGACTAGATCATGGGCATGATCTCCTTTCTCTTATCTGAATGCTTTTGTGGTCTGTGATCAGCGAACCAGTATGTGTATTTGAACTCGGTGTGTGAGTTAAACTATTTGCTTCCGCATGTTTTATAAGACTCGTTTTGTAATAACAATGACTCTGTGATGATGTAATCTATTTGCGAACATCTGTGAAATGTTGTAACGTACGATATGTTATGTTGGATTACTGTGATCTTGGTTGTATGCAAGTTGGTTTGAAATCCTTCGAGATTTCAGTTGACTACCGGGTTTATATGGGCTCAAGTTCGAGAATTTGATCGTTCCGGCGATTGTTTTTGTACTTGTGCTCTTATAAATTGGTCGGTTCCGTGACAGCTGGTATCAGAGCTAGATTCAACATTAAACATGTCATACGGCTATTTAAAACAAAAAGTTTTTGTTGTTAAAATGGTTTTCAAACTTATAGTTATATATAAGTGTTCAAAAATCAAAATTTTTATGGTATACTGGTGATCACATCCCTTATAGCCCACTTAAGGACTTCTAGGTGGCTTATATATAATTACTAACTGGGGGAATTGATTGTTTCTATTTCGTCGTCCATGCGGTGTGATATTGCATGGGTGTCATTCGTTGAATGGTAATGTATGGATCAATTGCCTCTACGCTAAGGTAAGTGTGAGTTGAGAGAGCATGACCGTCCAACCGTCGGTCTAGGGGAGAGCTAGTTGTGGTTACTGGAGTATTTACATGTTGCATACATGTATATATGAAAGTACTTAATTGTGGGTACATTTCTCGGGTAGCTTGGATACCGAAGTATATATATCGGGGGATGTATATATGGAAAGTATCTTAATACTGTTTGGGTAATTAGCATTATATCTTGTTGGGTTGGGCTGCAATGAAGTTTTTCTGCAGGTACGCTAACAACGCACCGTGTAGATCGACTAGTTATCGCTAATTGAGAGAACGTATGTATGCCACCGTATATTCCGATAAAGCTTAAATTTTCTTAGGTTTGTGAGGACGTACGGAACGAGCATGCATCATATTCACTCATGACATTCATATTGCAGTACTCCCTCCCTTATAATTGCTTATCCCAAGTTTAAAATGAAATCTCTCGGCAAGAAGTTTGAAGGAGAGGAATACCCAGAAGAAGTCCAACGTGTCTCCAATGTGGACAGTAATCACCTCGACGAGTAGTTCATTAGCAAGTCTCACTAGTTAAGCTTTTGCAGTCATACTTGTGAAGTACCTCAATTCGCTCCCTTGGGGATACGTATTGTAATGGTGAAGTTTAAAACTTGTCATGTTGGAATGCACTGCGTATAGCGCTAGTAATTTACTTGATGATGTGGTGATTGGAGAATAAATTATTGCCTCTGTTTATTGTATGAAGTTTTCATTCTCGTCAGTAAATACAGTTTGGCATGATTATATTGTTCCTCTCCAATGTGCTGACATCATCAATAATTACTGGTTGCGCATTGTGCAGATGCCTCGTACTCGTTCCACCAGTGCGAGTGATGATGATGATCTTCCGCCACCACCACCCACACCAACGGAACTAATAGCAATGCTTGCGGAAGGACAGCGCACTATGGCTGAGGCCCTCCGTACGATCGCGAATCGTGATGGCCGTGGTCCACGCCAAGGACCGGATCCAAACCAATACAGTGATTTCAAGGATTTTCTTGACACGAAACCCCCAATCTTCAAGGAGGCTGAGGAGCCTCTACAAGCTAATGAGTGGTTGAATACTCTCGAGCAGAAGTTCCGTCTGCTCCGCTTGACTGAGGTGCTAAAAACTGAGTACGCATCGCATCAACTTCATGGGCCTGCTGGCATTTGGTGGAGTCATCATCGGTCCACTATGCCTGCTGATGCCCAAATCACATGGGATCAGTTCAAGTCTGCTTTCAGGGGAAATTACATTCCTCCTGGTCTTATGGCGATCAAACATACAGAGTTCATGAAGCTGACTCAGGGAAACAAGAGCCTGAACGAATACCTGCAAGCTTTCAACAACCTTGCAAGGTATGCTACCGAGTTTGTGGACACAGATGCCAAGAAGATTGCAAGCTTCAAGCGGGGACTTAGCCCCAAACTGATGAAGACCATGGGAAATTGCAAGTGCGCTCATTTTAATGAGTTTGTGAGTGATGCTTTGTCGCAAGAGAACAACAATGTTGTATATGCGGCTTCAAAAAGTCGTAAGAGGGCCTATGAGGCGGGCGCCTCATAATCTAAGGCTCCCGTCGCACAAAGGGCTCCATTCCGTCCTCCAGCATCAGCCGCCAAGTTTCGCCCCCCGCAGAAGAAGAATCCCACCAAGACTGGGTTTCGCAAGGCATTTACAGTTGCTCTTCCCAAGGGCACTACCAGTCAGGGCAGTTCCAGAGCTCCACCAAGCAACATGCCGTGCTGGAATTGCAATAAGACAGGCCACTGGGCAAGGGAATGCCCTTACCCTAAGAAGAATAATTACCAGGTTGGCCGTCAAGGGCAAGTGAACCACACTAATATCACTGAGATCCCTTCAGGTGAGGTAGTGACTACCGGTAAGTTTCTGATTGACCAACACCCCGCAGTTGTACTATTTGATTCAGGTGCTTCGCATTCCTTCATTAGTCCATCATTTGCATCCAAGTTTATGCTGAAAACATATACTGTTGAGGGTGAGGGTTATTGTATTAGGGCTGCCAGTGGTATTATCCCAACCAAGCTGGTAGTTGGGGACGTACAATTTGAGATAGAGGGGCGAAGTTATCAGGTTGATTTGGTAGTTTTACCGGGGCTAGGTATCGATGTGATATTGGGAATGAACTGGATGAGCCGTCATGGAGTGCTTATTGATACGTCGACTAGAGTAGTCATGCTCAGAGATCCTGGTAATCAGGAGGGTTTTCTAGTACAGTTACCCAAGGACATCAATCTTTCTTGCACGACCAATGCGGTGCAAGCAAAGTCTCTGGCAGATATCCCTGTCGTGTGTGACTTTCCGGATGTTTTTCCCGATGATTTGCCTGGATTGCCCCCGGATCGAGAAGTAGAATTCAAATAGAGTTGCTTCCTGGTACAGCTCCCATATCTAGAAGGCCATATAGAATGCCTCCCAATGAACTAGCTGAACTCAAGACTCAGTTGAATGAACTGCTACAGAAAGGCCTTATCCGCCCTAGTTCATCTCCGTGGGGGTGCCCAGCCATCTTTGTGAAGAAGAAGGATCAGTCTCTACGCATGTGTGTAGATTATAGACCCTTGAATGCAGTTACAATTAAGAATAAGTACCCTCTGCCACGCATAGATATCTTGTTTGATCAGTTATCTAAAGCAAAAGTCTTTTCTAAGATTGATTTGAGATCTGGGTATCATCAAATCAAAATTCGGCCTGAGGATGTCCCAAAAACTGCATTCTCTACAAGATATGGTCTGTATGAATACCTTGTTATGTCTTTTGGATTGACCAATGCCCCTGCACATTTTTCGTATCTGATGAATTCAGTGTTTATGCCTGAGTTGGACAAATTTGTGGTGGTATTCATAGATGATATCCTGGTCTATTCTGAGAATGAAGAAGATCATGTTGAACATTTGCGAGTGGTTCTTACTAGATTGCGAGAACACCAGCTGTATGCAAAGTTCAGCAAATGTGAATTTTGGCTTCGTGAGGTACCTTTTCTTGGACACGTGTTGTCCGATGGTGGAATTATGGTTGATCCCACCAAGGTGCAAGAAGTACTGAACTGGAAGGCTCCCATCTCGGTGCACGAGGTTCGGAGTTTTCTGGGGTTGGCTGGCTATTATCGTCGCTTCATCCCGGATTTCTCTAAAATAGCCAAGCCTATGACTCGATTGCTGCAAAAAGACATGAAGTTTGTCTGGACTCCTGAGTGTGACGCGGCTTTCCATACCCTGCGAACTCTTCTAACATCGGCTCCGGTTTTGGCGCAACCGGATATCGAGAAACCTTTCGATGTGTTCTGTGATGCATCAGGTATTGGGTTAGGAGGTGTTCTTATGCAAGAGGGTAGAGTCATCGCTTATACCTCTCGCCAACTTCGGAAGCATGAAGTGAATTATCCAACGCATGACTTGGAACTCGCTGCAGTTGTTCATGCTTTGAAGGCCTGGAGACATTATCTGCTTGGCAATGTGTGCAACATCTACACTGATCATAAAAGCCTCAAGTACATCTTCACTCAACCAGAGTTAAATATGCATCAGAGAAGATGGCTCGAGTTGATTAAGGATTATAACCTTCAAGTGCACTATCACCCTGGCAAGGCAAACGTCGTCGCGGATGCCTTAAGCAGAAAGTCTCATTGCCACTCGTTGATTGAGAGTGATGTTCATTTGTCAAAGCTCCTTCATCCCGCAGTCCTGCACAACATCACTGTCAGTTGTACTCTACAGAGTCGAATTATCGAGCTACAGAAGACAGATGCAGGTGTGTTTCACATCAAGCGCAAGATGAAAGAGCAAGAAACCAAACATTTTCGAGTCGATGAGGAAGGCGTGTTATGGTTCAAGGATAGGTTGGTAGTTCCTAAGGATAGAGAGCTCAGAAACCAAATCATATCCGAAGCTCATTCCTCCAAACTATCTATTCATCCTGGTAGTAGTAAAATGTATCATGATTTAAAACCACGATTTTGGTGGACCAAAATGAAGAAAGAGATAGCCGCTTATGTGGCTAGGTGTGACACTTGTTGTCGGGTTAAGGCTGTACACATGAAAGCTGGATTACTTCAGCCACTCTCTATTCCAGGTTGGAAATGGGAAGAGATAAGTATGGATTTTATAGTTGGACTCCCTACCACTCAGAGGAATTTTAACTCAATTTGGGTAATTGTGGACCGACTGACCAAGTCGGCACACTTTATTCCTGTTCGCATAGACTTTCGTCCAACCGACTACGCGGAGTTGTACTTCAACCAGATAGTCCGACTTCATGGGATCCCTCGTACTATTATCTCAGATAGAGGACCACAGTTCACTGCTCGCTTTTGGGAGCACTTACATGGATTATTAGGGACTAAGCTCGTAAGAAGTTCTGCCTATCATCCGCAAACCAATGGGCAAACTGAGCGGGTGAATCAAATCTTAGAAGATATGTTGAGAGCTTGTGTCATCTCGGCTAAGGGCTCATGGGAAAAATGGTTACCCCTAGCTGAATTCTCGTACAATAATAGTTATCAAGAGAGCATAAAGATGGCACCATTTGAAGCTTTGTATGGCCGAAAGTGTAGAACCCCGTTGAACTGGGTAGAAGCCGGTGAAAGGAGATATTATGGAATTGATTTCGTTCAAGAAGCTGAAGAACAAGTCCGTACTATCCAAACCCACATGGCCGCAGCTCAAGCTAGGCAGAAGAGTTATGCTGATCGACGTAGGAAACCTATTGAGTTTGAAGTCGGAGACTTCGTTTATCTGAAAGTCTCACCTATGAAAAGTGTCCAACGCTTTGGTGTGAAGCGAAAGCTTGCGCCGAGATATGTTGGTCCGTTTGAAATCATTGGACAAAGTGGTAAAGTGGCGTACAAGATTCAATTACCTCCTGAGATGAGTGCTATCTTCAATGTCTTTCATGTATCCCAATTGAAGAAATGTCTTCGCGTCCCTGAAGAGAGAGTTCCATTAGGGGATATCGAGTTAAAATCTGATTTGACCTTTGAAGAAAAACCGGTTCGAGTGATTGACACTCGTGAGCGAGTGACTCGAAGTCGGGTAGTCAAGTTCTATAAAGTCATGTGGAGCAATCAGGGTAGTGAACGCGATGCAACGTGGGAAAGGGAAGACTATTTGAGGGATGGTTATAAGGAATTCTATCAACAATGGTACGCTTTTCAAATCTCGGGACGAGATTTTTATAAGGGGGGAGGGCTGTAACACCCCTGGTGTTTGGCTTCCACATCTGCACTGCATTTCATGAACATGAGCATCATGCATCCATTCTTGAACTTATATCACATGAAACATGATTTCGAAACATTGCAACATATTGTGTATTTCATGTGTATTGGTTCTTTTATGAAATGTAAAGTGTGCAACACTTAAGTGCAACATGTGCCAATCACTTAGTGAGACAAGGTTAGTTAGTGCTATGCAACCCAATCATGAAACAAGTGAAACATGACTATGAAACAGTTGTAACATTTCAGGTGTTTTTCATTGTTTCAGTACATACCTTGCTTGATTCGTGTGTGACCAATGTGTGGTGGGGCTAATAATCATCCTAAGTAACTTAGTTACACCTAGAATGTCATTAGGAACAATGTTCATGTTGATCATTTTGCCTAATTAGGTTTCCAAGTCATGGTTGACCAATTTGGACCCCTAGAGCTCCTGTGTTTGACTGTTTTAAAAGTGTAGCTTAGGATGTTTGCATGTATGAGCAACCTAAATCAAAGATGTAGAGAATTATGTAAGGAACAAAAGTTATTTTGTGACCAACTTGTGAAAATGTGCACAACATGCCCAAAAAGGTCCCACAAGTCAGCTTTGAAGGTGGATTCAACACTTGAAATTATTTCTAAGTCCTAAGTGCAATTTCAGTTTCATGTGTCGATGTTTGGAGCATTGTATCTCACAAACCAAGCCGAACCAGCTCGAGCTCCAATTGTGAAAGTTGTAGACCACATGTAGATCTCCATCTTTGTTAACTACGACATGATCTAGATCGGCACGGTTTAGGAGTTAATCGGTGTCAAAGTTCGCCTGTCAGTCGGACTCGATGAACGCTGAAACGTGACCTTCAGACCGGTCATGGCCGACTGACAACAGAGACCGGCCGCCGCGTGTCCGCCACGCGCTCGGATCGCCCTGACCGCGCCGCGCGCTGGCCGGCTTGAACTGGAGCGAGCCCTGTTGCCTCTCCACTCACCCGCACGCGCTCTGCCCCCATTCACTTCTCCGTTCACAGCCGAAGCGCAGCAGCACCCCGCGGTCGCCATTGCTGCCGAGCGAGCTCCGCCTCCGTCTAACTTCCTCGCCTCACCACCTTTGTCCGATTGATCACGGTCTTAGCTCCATCACCATCACCTCTACGATCTCCACCTCTTCATGCTCGTGTTGCCCCGTTTGGTGAGCCACATTTCGCGATGCGCTCGAGCGGGAGGCCGGCCAGAACGCCGCCGCTCGCACGGCCATCGTGGCCCCATCTCCCCGTTCCCTCTCTCGCTGAGATCTCTACCATCCTAGTATCCTCCTAGCTTGCTGGTGCTCGGGTAGGAGTGACGTTTGACGCTACCGTGTGTGCATGCCGGAACGGCCGGTCGCTCTCGCCATGGCTGCCATGGCCGCATACGCGAGCTCACCGTCATCGGCCATGCCTGGCTCATCTCCGTTCTAGCTAGAGCACGCATAAGCTTCCCTATTAGCTATAGTTTCTACCCTCTAGATGTAGTTCGGTGATTCGTTGTTTTCACGCCGGACCGCGGACCTCGTCGGCGTGCCCTGAGCGCCGCCGTTGGCCGGTGCACATGGCCAGGCACCTACACTGCACCTCGGAACCTTAGTTCGTCTAGGAAGCTTCGCTGTGGTCTTGCGGGGCTCGTACCGAGCTCGAGCGGGACCATGGCAGGTCGCCGTCGTCGGAGCGCCGCCGTGCCTTGCGCACCGCCGCTGCTCTCGCCGCCGGCAAGGCTAGGGTTAGGAATAGGTCATGTTCTTGGTACCAATCGGTGCGGGTTGCTTAGGGGAGCACGGAGGTACCCTCTGCGTCGCCGGTGAAGCCGCCGCCGGCGAGCTACGCCATTCCCGCGCCGTCACAGCCGCCGTGCTCTGTTTCGTCTCACTGACGGGTGGGGTCGGCTGACATCGGGTCCCGCGTGTCAGTGGCTGAGCAGTCTTGGGCTAGTTCAAATTTTCAGTTTTGAATGCTGATTTGTGATTTTTGTAACTCCTAATTGGTAGATCCAAATTGAGTGATTCCAATTTTGGTAGACTCACTGTTAGGTCTAGTATTTAAGAAAAATATATCTTGAGCATATTATGTAGAAATTTTGGGTGAATTAAATAGGAACTTGAAAAGTGTTTTTGAATGCATGCAAACTTGTTTAAATCATATCATGAGTTTCTGTGATCCAAAAATTATGAAATTTTGTGGGTAAGCTAGTATTGTATAGTAGAAGCTCTGGTTAAAATTTGAGAGTTATTGCATGTGTAGTTTTTAAGTTATAGATTTTCCTTTTATCTTTGGTAGATACTTGTGTGAATTTTTGTAAATTATCTATGAATCCTATGGCCATGAAACTTGGTAGGTAGTATCTTGGTACCTTATAGATGCTAGGAAAAATATGAAATCTGTTGCTTGACACTTTTCACTAAGGTTTCCTAATTATGCCATTTTAAGCCATTCTGTCTTACCATTTTTGTGTAGGCTGTTGTACTTACTAAAATGGTGTGAAATTTTTATGGTAGTCTACTTGGACCATGTAGGGTCTACTGTAATTTTTGTAGATTTAATGGTGTAGCTTTCACATGTGTTTACTATTTTCCCTAATTAATTAAATAAATTAAGAAAGGTATTAAAAGAAATGTTTTGGTGATGAACACCCTACTTTCTGGTGTGCTTGTGATATGTGTCATATGTCAGTAAAGTTGGTTTTGTCTAATTATATATTTACATCATAAGTTGCTAATTATTTGTTTGCATTATGTCCCTCTGGACAGATCTGGGGACTTTGAAAGGTTCCCCATGATATTTTGGTTTTCTGTGATTGAGTTGAATACAAGAGTTGTAGGTAATCTATGTATCTAGCTCCTGTCAAAATTTGAGGGCATTTGGCCCAGTAGTTTAGAAACTACAGCTGTTTAAAGTTAGGTTGCAGTTTTGCTGATTCTCTGCCTTGTGAGGATAGACTTCTGTTGATTAATGAATTCGACCTGGTAAAGGTTTGAATCATGCTTTGAGGTCTGAAAATGTATTGTAGACAATTTTATAAGCTTTCCAGATTGTCTTGTTGCATATCATTTGGATTTATAAATCTTCAGTTATGACTAGTTTACTGCGCCACTACATAATATTCATTTTTGCTGAAATACAAACGCTTGAATGTATGTTGTTGTAAGGTTCTCGTTGATTGTTTAGGGGTTAGCCTAACTTAAGAATATGCTTAGGTGCAGGTGCTAGGTCATTAACGGAAGATGAGCAATTATACCTTAGGTTGTATAAACGTGGTAAGTGAAAGTGATTTGAATAGGGCTTAAGTTGGAATATGCAAACTACAGCGAACATGTGCATTCCCCGAGCATCCCCGACATTCATACATGTGCATCCATGATATTTATCTTGCGCATTCATGCAATAGGTGTGCCGGAGGGAGTGACGTTGCTGGAGTTCGAGGGAGCCAACCAGGAGGAGGAACCCGAGGTGCAGGAAGCCGACGAAGCAGTCGCCGCGGAGGAATTGCCCGAGTGCCCGGACCACCAGCCTTCCTCGTTCCTGAAAGGCAAGCCCCGGAGCATATTAAGCCTCCTATGTTTTCACAAATACATTGAGTATCTTTTATTGTTGATGATGCATTAAGTATAGGAATTGGTTGAAACCAATTGCTGCATTATATATCCTTCCTTGTCCAGATATCGCATTGAAATCCTATTTAAGTTCAGGAACGGGTTAAATGCTTAGCCATGCTTAGTGCGGTAGAAGTCAGGTGATTTCCTGTCACCTGCGAGCTTTAGGATGAGGTGGATCACGGTTGGCTATATTTGCTATCGTGGAAAAGAACCATGTGAATAATGAATTAAGACCGGGCGGGGTCTTGTGTAGGTTTGAACATAGTGACTCCGTCTGAGTCGTTTAAGGACCGATACGCTGTACGTCCTCATGTCATGTTGAACGCAGCCTAACACTTAGCTGGCCGGATAAGTCGTTCCGACCGCGAAGCCTAGTAGCTCGGTTCAGGCCGGGAACGCGAGCAGTGGCGGCACTCTGGAGGTAGTAAGGATGTGCGGAGAGCCATTGGCATAAGTCCAAGGCGGGTTAGAGTCCCGAACAACCTTGGTAGAGTGGTTCTCTGAGAATGCCGATCTGTTCGGACCCGCGACTCCTGAATTGTACCAAAGGTGACTTGTTGCGACCCTGACGGGGGAAGCAGGGTTTGTGTTTAGGAATACCCCTCCAGCTGGATAGGAATCGATTCGAATCGCCGTCTCTCCCGGATAGTGAGAACTTGACTGAGCAGCGGCAACGTAGATTCAATTAATTTAACGATATGGTTAAATGGATGATGATAAGGTTGCCACAATGAATACCTGATATGGTTATTAATGTTTGCACCCTAATAAAATGATTGCTTAGTACAGGTGCTAATATAGATGACAGGTTAATGGCTAAAAAGTTACTGCTAGTTCAGGTTAAGAGTTGATTAATATTACTTATGCTTTTCTGCAAAAAGAGAATGTCAGCCAGCTCCACTACATTAAGCTATGCATAATCCTTGGTGTCATTTGTTTGGTTTTCGACGGGTAAGTCTAGCTGAGTACATTCCCGTACTCAGGGTTTATTCCCTCTTGTTGCAGATGACCTCCTATATCAGGGATTCTGCAAGTATTGTCTCCACCCGGCGGGTGATGAGGACTAGATCATGGGCATGATCTCCTTTCTCTTATCTGAATGCTTTTGCGGTCTGTGATCAGCGAACCAGTATGTATATTTGAACTCGGTGTGTGAGTTAAACTATTTGCTTCCGCATGTTTTATAAGACTCGTTTTGTAATAACAATGACTCTGTGATGATGTAATCTATTTGCGAACATCTGTGAAATGTTGTAACGTACGATATGTTATGTTGGATTACTGTGATCTTGGTTGTATGCAAGTTGGTTTGAAATCCTTCGAGATTTCAGTTGACTACCGGGTTTATATGGGCTCAAGTTCGAGAATTTGATCGTTCCGGCGATTGTTTTTGTACTTGTGCTCTTATAAATTGGTCGGTTCCGTGACAATGGGCTACCTCAGTCATGCCAATCATGTCCCACCAAGCACGCACATGTTGATCCTCTAACCGAGTCCCCACCACCTACCGTCCACTCGCTTCTCCCCTATCTGCCTCTCTACTGCCGCCAACGTTGCGCCTTGCCAGAGCACCTAGACGTGAGAGGACGCCTTCCATTAATTTGCTACGCCCACCGCTCTGCCCTCATGTCCCCTCTCTAGCCGTCCCCACTCCGCTTTGATTGTGGCTCAGCCGAGCCTCAGTTTTGGAGCTATGTTCCCACCACCGCGCCATTAAGGCCCAGCCCACCTCACCCGTGGCCAGCTCCAACCTCGCCATCTCGCATTGAATTGACCACACCACTAGCCCTACCTAGAACCCCTCTTCATCATGTGCACCCAAGTCATAGCCCTATAGCCACCTCCACGCCGCTGACACGGCCATGTCGCTGTGGTTCATCGTCAAGCTCACCGTACGCACGCGGCCATAGGTAGGATCATGGTGCGTCACTAATGCTTACCCGTCACTTCTATTATCTATTACACGCTGTGGCTCACCGAAACACGGTTGCCACTGTTGTAGGTCGCCCGCCACCGAGGAGAGCCCGTTCTGCTTCACCTCCGTTCCTGCAACCACCGCCCATTGTCGCACGTCGGTCCATAGGTGAGCATCGGTCCCATAGCTGGGTATGCAAGGGTCCCAGTTAGCCGGCGTAATGGGGCCGTACCAGTCCACGCCACGTTGGCGAGCGCGGTGGTCGTGGGGACCTCCTCGATGCGAGGACAACTTCTCTCGGGGTCTTTCGTGCATAAGTGCTGACTGAGTAAATAGGACAAATAGTGGCTGTGAGAACAGTAGGAAGCTCGGGGGTGTTTTCGCTAAAACACCAGCGCGCATGGGCTCCTCGCTGTGGGCCGCATCCACGCGCGGGCCACGTTGGGCCGGATTCGGTTATCTTTTTTGGGGAAAATTGAAATAGTTTTTTATTTTTATTTATGAGCTAAACTTTGATAATTAATATAAAATGATATAGATGTCCAAAAATTGTAAAACTAATTTTGTTAGGTTCCTAAAATCATTATCTATATGCTAGTATGTTTTGTTCACATAGTTTTATAATATTTTTATGAGTTACCTAATTAATTTAAGATGCTTAATATTGTAAGATATAAACTTGTATGAATTGTTGTAATAAATTGGTGATAGTGTTGGCTCTAAAACTTTTATAGTAAATTTCTCATATTATTAGGTGCTCACTGTAATTTTTGTAGCTCCATAATAATTAGTTTGCTAAGGTAGCTAAATGAGCCCTAGTTCGAAAATATACGTTTAATCAATAAAATGCCAAAACACCTTGTGATTTTAGAACTAAAACATTTTTCTGGAGACAAAGCATTACTTGACGACGTGGATACGTAGCCTAGCACGTTAGTTATTAGAGCTATCTCATTAGCTTGTGAGGCGTAATCATATTTCAAAGAGTTTCGGTTTTCGTTGATTATTTATGTCTCTGCGTTGCATCCACGTATATCATAATAGGAACAATGATGGATTATGGAGTCGACTGAAGTAGCAGAAAAGATGATGCCTTGATGATCATGTCACTATGACGGAATGCTAACTTTTGGTTATATCTTACCCAGGCAAGCCCCGGTGCATAACCCATATTATTCTGCACTTTATCTTATGCTTGTGCATTAAGTTTTAAGGAGTTGAATGAAAACCACTTTAAGTAGAACAACCGATTAAACATAACACGTCGCTCAGAGTAAGAAACATCGTGTTGTAATAAAACGAACGATGGACTGAAAGGATATATGGCCGATCTAAATCGATCTTGACCAGGAGGATTGATGTTGCTGCAAACTAATAACAATAAAAATATCAGCAATATCGGTAACTTAATAAATCTACCTGAAGGACGCCACCCTTAGGTAGAGCCGATAGCATGACCTTAATCTAATTCGAGCAGTGGAGGTCGACCGGATCAATGCAGCCGTACTTGAACTAGACAAGAGTCGATAAATAACTTATACTAGAGTTCGCAGTGGAGGTCGATCGGATCGATGTAGCCGTACAAACCAAAGTATTAGCCATGACGGTACTTACAGGCAAGCCAGAGGTTGGCTGGATCGATGCAGCCCTGCTCGCTGAAGAACTCATCGAGATCTACTCTACTCCTACTCATAAGGGTTGGCCGGAGCAAAAAAAAAGGTAAATTATATTTGATTGATTGGATGTCCTTTTACAATAGCCGGGGTCCAATATTTATACCCGGAGCTTAAACATGAATCATACTCGAGTACGACTCATTACAATCTTTGGTATAAAGGAAAATATTCCTATCTTAAGATAACTTGGACCCTAATCTTTTTCTTTTTTAGAGTCTAATATGTATTTCCCGACGCCAACCGTAACTCATTATCGTTATCTGCTGACGTCATTCAAAGAGAGCTGATTTCAGTGTTGCATCCGAATCAGCTGATATCGATCCTTATGTAATCGATTCCTTGATCGGCACAATTGTGGAAGCTTCGAGTTCCCACGTTCTTCTTTCCAAATTTTGGTGTAAACAACTTTATTCTCTCATTTATGATCCTGGTGAAAAAATGTGGATTTTCGAGTTCTCCCTTGGGGTGTGCTCGATGGAACTACGTAGTTTAGTGTTCTTTCTTAAGTACTTAGTGTTTAATGGAAGACGAGTACTCCTGATAGACATTGGATTAGATGGTTCTGCCACAGTTATATCATTGTATGAATGACAAGGTTGTATTGCACAGTCCCAATGGACAATATATACTATATGTTATGTGCAAAAGTTCTTGCGGTAACTTAGTTAGGAAGCCTGATCCAAATCCAACAAATCCCTCCGGTCCTGAGCAGACTGAATAGAACTCCGATCTCAAGTAATCTAAATAGGATTCCTACATTGCCCTTCTGTAATATATCGTATCTAGAAGATATGATTTATTAGAACTTTTGTAGATATTATAATCCTACCATATAATCGACTAGGATATTTTCTTTGTAACCATACTCCTCGGGGCAGGAGTCCCTTAGTCGGTAGATCCCCCATCCCATATCTCATCTCGTATTCCAACAATACAAACCAATAGAGCACGGGACGTAGGGTTTTACGTCACATTGACGGCCTAAATCTTTATAAATCTTATGTCTTGTGTCTCTATTACCATCTAGTTTCCGATCACACGCACCTCTATCAAACAATCTACCATCATAAGCATATCCCTCGGTGGACTGCCGAGTATCTTTTATCAACACTGATTCCCAACCCAGGCCTCAGCCGTAGGTTCCTATATGGCATCCGAGCCTAAGTTTGGGTCCGCTGGGCCTGGGACGCTGCACATGGTGCGAGGATAAGGCGACGGTAGTTTTACACAAACCAACGATATACATCATGTAAAATACATAGCCGTCAACACATAGACTTTGTGTTAAGTAATTTTACATAAAAGTCATCTACTTTTGTGTTAATAACTATAAATCTAATAAATAAACTGTATGTTTACATTAATTACACATATAAAGATTTTTTTTATTTTAACATGATCCTGAGATGTAATTCTTTTTCGCCAGGCACATGCATATTTAATATTTATATATTCTTATACAATGTTAAAAGGAGAACTTTTCTCCATATTTTCGTTCTTTACTCTCCCTCCCTCCCGGTTCATCTGTTTCTCCACTTCTCGGAACATAAGCGTTTTTATGGTTTCACTAAGAGTGATGTTTTAAAATTATTGATACGAGTTGTGATTGGTTTCCATGTGGTCCATGACATGAACTCACGATACTCATGCGAGTTAGAATAGCAGGCCTATAGCCCGGTACAGAGTCTGTTTCCAAGACGTATTAGAATAGATAACGATGTATTTTCCGTTGCAACGTACGGGTATATTTGCTAGTTATAAAAAAGAGCGAGGACTATATAAAAAAGACGCAAAGATCATTTTGTTATATTATTATTATTTATAATAAAAAGAGTGAGGGATAATGTTATTTATTGTATGTTAAAAAGTGCAAAAGATAAATTGAAAACAAAAAACAAATCCGGATTAGGACGGGTCAGACGCGCTACCATTGCGCCACGGATCCGGTTGTGCCATGTACAGTAGAGAATGTTTAAAGTACAATATTTCACTAGTCGCACCTACGCGCCTGCAGGTTGCTGGAGGATTTTTTTTCCCCTCTTATCTAAGTAAGACTATAATATCTGTTCGGATACAGATACACACCACCACGCGTTCACCATATACGGTATATAAACAGACCTATAGCTATACCTAGACAACGAATC
>NW_027098466.1:0-60000 GCF_019320115.1 Miscanthus floridulus | reverse complement strand
GATCTACAACTATACATAGACAACGAACGTAGCTGAGAGATACTCGAAGGTCAGTAGACTCCGAACGTGCGTCCATCACACACACGCACACCTCACACACACGATATATAAACAGACCTACATCTATACCTAGACAACGAATACAGCTAAGAGATACTCCAAGATCAGCAGACTCCGGACACATCACTTAACCATTGTGGCATAGATCAGCAGCAGACACGTCACTTGACCACTGTGACATATTTACATATTTATGAGAGAGGCACCTGGAGAAATTGGGTATCATGCGCCGAGTAGCGTTCCAACGCACGACCGACGGCTTCCGCAGCTGGAAGACCGACCGAGCGAGCTACGGCTCGTTCCCGTTGCTGGAGGATTTGTTTGTTTACCAGTTGGCATGTACAGACAGAGGGTCCCACATCACAGCGATGGGTCACGGAATCCCAGCCAAAAGATCACACTAACCAACGGGCAACGGCACAAAACATCAGACGAAGCAAAAGGCAGACTTCTTTATCACAGACGGCGAAAAGAGATGAACTAGAGTCTAGAGGCCACAACCCTTTCCACGCATTCCCTCCCCGCCACGCGGGCCCCATCGCCTCATCCCTCCCCCAATCACGGACCGCCATGTCAGATGGCCTCATCCTCCGTGCCTCCCACGTGGCGCCCCCACCACCCACCACCTCTCTCGTCTCTCCCCCTTCCCGCTTGCCGGGGCGCCTCGCTCTCGCCTCGCCTCGCCTCCTAGCACCACCACTCCTTCCTCCATTCCTCCAAGCCACCACCCCACACCTCGGCGCGTCCCGCCAAAACCCCCGATACCCAAACCCTAGCTAGCCGCCTAGCTCCCCTCCCACGCGCCATGTCCGTCGCGTCCGCGGCGGCGGCGGCGGCAGCCTCCCTGGTCGCCTCATCCTCGCTCTCCGTCCCAGACCACCTCCGCCTCCGCCTCCGCCGCCCCCCGCCTCCTCCACTCCCGTGCTTTCGCCGGCGATCACGCGGGGCCTGCCTCGTACGCGCCGTCCTCGAGGACCGCGCGCCCCCGCCGGCCGAGGAGGACGCCAAGCGCTACGGGCTCAACGGGAACGGGAGCGGGCTCGGGTACGACGATGCCGCCGTCCAAGCGTACCTCGGAAGCAACAACAACGGCAACGGCGACCGGAGCGCCAGCGGTGACGGCGCGGCGGTGACGCAGAAGCCCACGGCGCCCGCGAGCAGCGTGACCGTGGTCCCGGTCCCGGTCCCGCCGGCGGAGGATGAGAGGAGGAGGAAGGAGAGGGTGGAGGAGATCGGGAGGGAGGATGCCTGGTTCAAGCAGAGCACCGGAGAGGTGAATATTTTTTTTTTCTGTTTGCTTAACGGCTTATCATCTGCATAGCTGCGTGTGTTCTCCAGCGTCAGTTCTAAAGTGGGTGATCATGTGGGATAGGATAAGGGGCAGCTTTGACAAAAGTTAGTGGGGCAGCTTGACTAGGGTGACATCGATGTATGTTTGGAACAAGTGCATTCGTGATACTCTAATTGGAATGAAGTTCAGATTTAGGTAAGAGTACATTATCAGCAATTCAGCATCACACATCTTCAGAAACTACTACGTAGTAAGTACTTTAGTAGCAGCATCCACAAGCACTCTGGAACGAAAGTTGTGAGGGGACGGTGTTGAAAATGCAACAGGCTGGCTAGCTGGCTGGTTAGTTACTTAGATTACTGTGTCAGGTTGAGTAGATGATACATGGACCCAGCTTACCCTTGGCCTATGATATATATTGCTGTCCAATTATCTGATGAAAATAGCTGCAGTTTTGTGTCATTCACTGTGTTCCTTTTTCCTTTCCCTTTTGAGTTGAATAACTAAACCTTGCAGGTTTCTGTTGCTCCTGGCGGTCGCTGGAATCGGTTTAAAACCTATTCAACAATTCAAAGAACATTGGAAATATGGGGGTTCGTTTTTACATTTATATTCAAGGCTTGGCTCAACAACCAAAAGTTCACCTACAGAGGTTAGTGACTTCAACTGAACACTAAAAAAAATACTAACCTATAGAAGTTTGTTTTTGTATCTGCGGAAAATAACAATAAGTTCTTCCCATTTAGTGATGTATTTGGCTCACAGGTATCTTTCGTACAAGTTAAGAACATTTGCGAATACAATTGAATAAAATCCTTCATCTTGTACAACAGCATGTGTGGCATGCTAGCCAACACACTGGATTCATATCTTTTACAAAATGGTGTTCATAATGTTTTCAATTTTTAGATGTTTTTTATATTGAAGAATTACCTACATGTTTCTTCAAAATTGTGTACCTTCAATAAAGCTCTAATTCAACTTCTGCAGGGGGGATGACTGAGGAGAAAAAGATAATGAGGAGGAAAGTTCTTGCCAAGTGGCTAAAGGAGAGTCTTTTGAGATTAGGCCCCACATTCATCAAAATAGGGCAACAATTCTCCACCAGAGTGGATATTCTCCCACAGGAATATGTGGATCAACTATCGGAGTTACAGGTTTGTGTGTTGAAACTTATTCTAATTGCAGACATGCTTTGGTGCTTTTCCAAAATTGAGTAAACTGCTTTTCTCTTATATAAAGATACGCACCTCTCCTGCGTGTTCGAGAAAAAATAGAGTAAACTGCAAAGACTCTAAAATTGATGGGTTGGCTCATTAGAGGATTTGCTCTCCTGTTATTAAACAATTTGACCACCCTCTATTATGCATAAGCTGAAATATGCATTAAATTTAGTTCAGTTTACTAGATCAGCCTAGTGGATGGCAAAATCTGCAAGTCTCAGATTGTGCCCTGTACATTGGTGTAGCACATTAGCATTTATCAGCAGCTCAGTGCCCCATGTGAAGAAAATAACTGTCTTGTGTAGTTATTAGAAGTTATCTTGTTTTTTTCTCTCTATATTTTTGTTAATGCACATTCCTATGCTTATACCCCTGTTATGATTGAACCATGGAATTATTACCTATTTTTGCAGGATCAAGTTCCTCCATTTCCTTCCGAGACAGCTGTAAAAATTGTCGAAGAAGAGCTGGGGGCATCTGTAAATGAGATATTTGATCGATTTGATTTTGAACCAATAGCTGCTGCTAGCCTCGGTAATTTTTTTTTTATTTTAATAAGCAACTTGGCACTATAATAATCTATCCCTTCTTGCCAGGCCAGGTTCATCGGGCACGTCTGAATGGCCAAGAGGTTGTGATCAAAGTGCAACGGCCTGGTCTGAAGGAGCTGTTCGATATTGATCTGAAGAATTTAAGGGTAAGTTATTTATGTTACTAATCCTGTAGCATACCCTGTTTTCATTTTTTAGATAATGAAATAAAACATCCTGGCCTCTGCATCTAAAGATGCACACATAAGTGTACTAGTACCAAAAAAAAGTATGTCTGTTATGTGTTGCCTATTTACCTACTTAAATGTGTTTCCATTTTTTACCATTTGCTGACAAATAACTGAATTGGATAGGTAATAGCTGAATACCTTCAGAAAGTGGATCCAAAGTCAGATGGCGCCAAGAGAGACTGGGTTGCTATTTACGATGAGTGTGCATCTGTTTTATATCAGGTAATTAGTTGTATGATCATGATCTACTGTCTTAGACTTGTTTGACTACGTCTATTACGGATCATGTAATCAGTTCATGTTTTTTATCAGGAAATAGACTATACGAAGGAAGCATTTAACGCTGAAAAATTTGCTGAGAACTTCAAAAAATTGGAATATGTGAAGGTTCCTGAAATTTACTGGGAGTACACTACACCTCAGGTTTCTTCTACACAGAAAATACAAAATAGATCCAACAAGGAACTTGGTGGAATAAAGATTTTAAGTTTCTTTTATTTTCATTGCAGGTTTTAACAATGGAATATGTCCCAGGAATTAAAATTAACAGAATAAAGCAGTTAGATAAGTTAGGAGTCGATAGAAAAAGGTAAGTACTGTATAACCATCAACCATGAACTAAACTTTCTGTGCCAACTGACTTTGTTGCTTCCTGTCAATGTGAATCACTTTCAGATTAGGCCGTTATGCTGTTGAGTCCTACCTTGAGCAGATCTTGTCCCATGGATTTTTCCATGCTGACCCGGTTAGTCACCCTGTATATTCACCACAAACACTGTTTTAGTCATTATGGTTATTTCTCACCTTCGCATCATCCTTCACTTCATTTCTATCCATGCATTGGTCTGTTTTCAAATGAAGTAGAAATATAATATTTCGTTAAGAAAACCTGTATCATTGAATTTATGAGGTCCCTTTGCCATCCTCCTAACCTTGGCAGATTTATGGCTCACTCTATGTGCAATATGCTTCAGCCATAGACAAAATCCAATGTGCTATTACTTCCTCCTATCACAAACATATGTTCATCTAGGCTTGTCCTAAGTCAAACTTTTTTAGCTTTGACCATCAATATATGAAGTTTTATATGGACTGAAAACATAAGATTAACATTATTAGATCTTTTATGGAGAATACTTCCACAATATACAATTCTTTCAATGAAGATGATATATTTCATAGAAATTGCTAGTCAAAGTATCAGAGTGGAGACCGTGTCAATGCCATAATGGACATGTATTTGTGAGCTGAGGAAGTATGTCTTATAATACAAATTTCATGAGACTGAATCATGAATCATCCCTATTGTCTTCTTGCTCCTTTTTAGTATCTCTAATAAAGCAGTTGCTATACTATGTGTTAAAAGCTAATGGTGATTCCTTTACAGCATCCAGGAAACATTGCTGCTGATGATGTCAATGGAGGGAGACTTATCTTCTATGACTTTGGGATGATGGGAAGGTAACATTGCCGCCCCCCACCCCCCCCTCACATAAGTTTCATTTCATGAGAAATTTTGCATCTCAGTATGGATAATAATCTTCATCCTTCCAACTTCCAGTATCAGTCAAAATATTCGGGGAGGATTGCTTGAAGTATTCTATGGAGTTTATGAAAAGGATCCTGACAAAGTTAGTTCTCTGGGCATAATAGCCAGCAGATGATAATTTATACCCTGTGATGTTCTGGGAAGTGTTGAATCCTGTATTCCTGCAGGTGCTTAAAGCAATGGTTCAAATGGGTGTCCTTGTTCCTACTGGAGATATGACTGCTGTCAGAAGAACAGCTCAATTTTTCCTTAATAGGTAGTTACTTTTCCTTGAGAAGTTATTTTTTTCCTCGAACGTGCTTGAGAGTTGTGTGTATTTCATTAAAGAAAAAAGAGTAACCAAATACAACACCACCCTTGAGAAGATGTTACTTTGTAGTTATAGCAAATGGAGTTTGTTGAACTGGAAGAGCATGATGTTTTTTTTGAACAAGATGAGCATGATGTTTGACTTTGTTCTTTTTTGTGTCTATTATTTATAGCTTTGAAGAGCGTCTAGCAGCACAAAGGAAGGAGAGAGAGATGGCAACTGCAGAACTGGGATTTAAAAAGCAATTAACTAAGGAGGAGAAGTTTGAAAAGAGGAAGCAGAGACTTGCTGCAATTGGTAATGTTGTGACCTACCAACAGACTTGATAGATGGAAATATGTCAGGGTTTATTCTACAAATTTTATTATGTTGACTTGAATTCAATTTTGCAGGAGAGGATCTTTTGGCGATTGCTGCTGATCAACCATTTCGCTTCCCTGCCACATTTACATTTGTGGTCAGAGCATTCTCAGGTTTCAATGTCTAATAATTTACATGTTTACAAGGAAATTGTTATTATACTGTCATTCTACTCAGGCTTTCTCCATTTTATGCAGTTCTAGATGGTATTGGGAAAGGCCTTGATCCTAGGTTTGATATTACAGAGATTGCTAAGCCGTGAGTACTTGCTGCATTACTAGCATCTCGATACTTTTTCAAAAACATGCAAAGCTTGCACATCTTTATATTTTCAGCTTGACCTTTTCTGGTGCTGACTTGACATGTCTGTTAAATTTGCTAGATATGCCAAGGAATTGCTAAGATTTAATGAAGCTGGTGTTGAAGTAGTTGTGAAGGCAAGTTTCAACATTTGGTCAAAGCTTTTAACCTATCTCTATGATAGCATATCTCCTAAGTATTTTGATACTGAGAGTTTTAAGTGCTTTTGATTGCAACATTATTTCAGGATGCAAAGAAGAGATGGGAAAGGCAGTCCCGTGCCTTTTATAATTTGTTCCGCCAACCCGACAGAGTTGAAAAGCTCGCACAAATTATTGAACGTTTGGTATGTGCATCATTTGCCAACATTATTTTGTTGTGTATTGGTGTTATTTGCACATGTGCTCTTGACGAAAGTTTGTACGACTGAACTCAATGAACTGCTTTTTTGCAGGAGCAAGGTGAACTCAAGCTTCGTGTCAGAACACTGGAATCGGAAAGAGCATTTCAAAGAGTTGCCGCTGTACAGAAAACAATTGGATATGTGAGTTCAGAATTATTAATATATTGTTTAACTTTTTTCTATGTTACTTCATGCTGAACCATGAAAAGACAAGGGCAAACTTGTCTGCTGGATGACACTGTCACTGAGTGCATGCAAATTCAGTTAGCCTGCACTGGAATTGTTAAAACAAAATTGACAGAGGGCTCCTGCAAATTCGATGCGAGAAATCTGATCAAGTCATCAAGAGAAACAGCCCTTATATCATGAAATTGTTTTTCTTTCTTTGATACTGCACTTTTTTTCCTGAAGTTCCATATCATAATAATGTGTCTTAAATCTTGCTCTGTGTCATCCAGGGAGTTGCTGCAGGTAGTTTGGTGAACCTTGCAACAATGTTGTACTTCAATTCAATCCGGGTGAGTTTGTAAACAAACTGGAGTATATCATCCATCAAACTTCTAGCACATATTTGTTCTCATCACCTGATCTTCCAATCTTCAATAACCGTTGCAGGGACCAGCAACCATTGCATACTCCCTCTGCGCATTCTTCGGGCTTCAAGTTCTGATCGGGCTTGTCAAGGTTAAGAAGTTGGATCGGCAGGAGAGACTGATAACTGGTACTGCCTGAGCTATGAGTTCTTGATCAATCGGTGAGAACTGAACCGTCACTTTTCAGCGCTGTGTGTTGTCGTCACGTTGCCTTTTTTTTCCCCCTTTTGCACAATTTTACCCCCAGCGCAATTTAGCATAGGCACGGCCCCCCGGTGTATGATAGCTGTATGTAGATGCGATAATAACAGATAAAGATGTACATAGTGTATAATAGACATTCTACATGTATTTTTTGCTTCCATGGTGTAGCAGATACGTACAGGATTTTCTTTCAAATGATGATGATTCAGGGTTAAATGATTGATTTGGTGATTTTATTTTTGTCTCGAGTAGATGCGGTGCCGTAAGTTAACGATGGATGTGGCACGATAGATGACGCGCCGTAATGTTACACCACCAATGTTTTCTTATCGTCCGATTAATCACGATTAATCGTCCTTATCTGTACTTAGCACTTGATTAGGCTCTCTGATTCAATCAGAGCGATCAGAAACCTGATCGTCCGATTAATCGTCAATTACTCACGATTAATCGTTCGATTAGGTCTCTTTACCGACCAGCACTAAATAGGCAGGGCCAGGTCCATTAGGGTTTCTCTTATATACCTCACCCTCACTCTTTCTCTTCTTAGTACTCCTCACTCCCGCTGTGTGTGCAGCTGAGCTCCATCTCTTCCCTGCTGCGTGCATCTCACTCCCTCCTCCCTCCCTTCTAGTTCCAATCCAAGCAGCCCATCCGTGGATCTTCCCTACTGCTTGCTGCTTCCTCCTCCCTTCTGCTGCAGGGTCGCCTATTCTCTTCCCCACCTACAAGCTGCAGGTCCAGGGAGCATGAAGATAAGCTCCTCCTCTGAAGGTGAGTCATTAAATCGTCTTTGTTCTGTCATCTCCTTTCCTTTGCACTATGCTCAAATCTTGATGCTTTGTTTCTTTGGCTCTTTGCTGAACTTGCGTAGATGAAAATCGAAGGCGGCAGCTTGCAGTGGAAGTCATCATGCCTGGGCCTAATCCTGAAGGAGGTGCTGGTGCAAGCTCATCAGTTGCATCAGGTGGTGATGGTTCAGCATCCTCAGCTGCTCCAGATGTTTCAGCCCCTGTAGAAAAGACTATAGCAGCACTGCCTCCAGAACTTGCTCAGCAGGCTAAATATCCCAAGAGGGAGGCTCGATCTCAAGACCCAGGATGGAAGTATGGGTGGTGGCCAGATCCTACGAAGAAGGAATTTATTCAGTGCATTTTTTGTAAGAAGGTAGTGCCTGCAGGAATCGGTCGGTTCAAGATGCACCTTGCAGGGGGTTATGGGGATGCAGTGAAGTGCCCAAAACCACCTCCAATAGTCCAGCGAGAGATGACTGTTTACTTGAAGAATACAAGGACTACAATTGTGGCACTTCCTGGAGATGGTGAACAAGAACAAGAAGCAAATGAAGAGGATGAAGTTACTGAAGTTGAACTAGCGAAAATACAAGTTCTGGGACAAGACTCAAGCAAGCACAATCAGAAGCAAAGAAGAAAATAGCTCATGTCCGATGGTTGGACGGATACAAGCCACCGCCATATAATCAATTTTCTTGCCAACAGTCCAGCAGGGACCTTCTTCCTAGGTTCAGTGGATGCTTCAAGTGAGATAGCAAATGCACAAATGCTAGCTGATTTGTTGGAGCAACAAGTTGACAAGATTGGGAAGGAATATGTGGTGCAGGTTGTCACAGACAATGGGGCCAACTTTAAGGCAGCGGGAATGATTCTAATGGAGAGGATCCCACATTTGTTTTGGACACCTTGTGCTGCCCATTGTCTGAATTTGTTGCTGCAAGACATTAGTGAGACAAAGGAATTCAACACTGCCATCAATTGGGGCAAGAAAGTGTGCAAATTTCTATACAAGCATGGGAGGATACTTGATCTAATGAGACAGAAGATAGGTGGAGATATTGTGAGACCAGCTGTTGAGTATGTGCTGCTGTAATGTTGTCAGTCTGTCACACTATTCTTTTACATCTACTTACTCAAGTTATCTATTATTCCTGCAGAAAATCAACAAACATATGGAGGCTAGAACAAAAATATGGAGTCAGATCTCATAGGTAAGTAACCAACTAACTAGAAATATGCTCGATGTCTACTATATAAATATATAGTATATGGTATATTATATATATACCATACATATATGATATATACTTATATAGTCCTGCTATATGCTGGACGATTATATGGACGATTAGACCGATCAAAGGTCGATTAATCGTTCTGAACATCGATTAATCGTCCTGATCGTCTTAATCGGTACCAGACCGATTAGGAACGATAAACCGATGAGAAAACATTGTACACCACATCCTCAGCGTAAATCGTCACGCCTTCCGATCTTCGTCGCCGGGACTAGTCGCGTGGGCGGATACGGGAATAATGAAAACTTTATGCTAAAGATCATGACATGGCTTAGTTTGCCTATTCGTCTATTTGACATGTTATTAGGAGCCTTGCCGAAGTGCCTCACGGGCATATACCCCTTACCCTTAGGATGACTTTCTAAATTATTTAACTAATAATATTTGTCGTAAAGACACAATGTTCAAACTTCAAAGGCTGCTATAATGATAACTTTTAAAGTTATCCCGTATATTTTATAAACACGGATCTCTATTTTCGCTAAAAATAGAATCCCGTAGACAGGAAACACCTCATTTCGCTTTCCATCCTGGACTGCTGTAAATGGTGCGAGTCTGACACGTAAGCCAAACACCTAGTACATATTAGCCTCACATTTAGTTGTGTATCGTCGATTCAACGATTATCCATTGTAGTTTTATTACACAAAGAAAACCTAAACATATTTTTTTCAAGATGCAAAAAGGCATACTAAGCTATGGCAAAACATAACACAGTTCTGGATATCACTTAGTACAATTGGACAATACCTGCTACATTCCCCGGACCACTACAACAATGCTTTAGAAATTCACCCTCGGATATACGAATTTTCACCTTAACACAACTGCAGCCTACTCCCTCGCTCACACCCCCCCCCCCCCCCCCCCCCCCCCCCCCCCCCCCCAACTTCCGAGGAATCCAAAAAAAAAAAACATCCCTTCAAATTGTCGCTAACAATTCCAAAAGCTACCTTTCATATACACAAACAGCAATTAGACTGAGTCTTGGCAATTCAGTGTTGAATTCTTTCATCGGAGTCGTTGAGTGGCTACCTTGGGCCGGACAGCTCCACGGCACGAAGGTTGTACGTGGAATCGACGATCCAGTCATTGCGGAGCGGTGCGGACTCAGCCTCCTGCCTCACCACCTCCACTTTCTGCCACTCGTCCCAACGCTCTGCCAGCCCGTCACCTTCGAGCATCCTCACCACCTCCGACATCTTTGGCCGGTCCAACGGGGAGCCCTGCGTGCAGAGGAGTGCCACCTGGATCAGGTTCTCCACCTCGATCTCCTCGTAGGCGTTCTGCAGATCTGGGTCCACCAGCATCTCCACCTTCTTCTCCTTCAGCAGTCCTTTCACCTGCAAGATGCCAATTGTGAATTATTCATTTATGCCAGCTTGTTTTTGTCACGAACAATCCATTCGTTCCATTGTTCTGATAGTTGAACATGTTTTTATAATGCAGCAGGCATATGGCAGGGCGACTGATTGTGCATTAGCATATTGTAGGCATGATGGATGTGTCCCCTGGAGGGTGAACTGCCCAGCTTGTCACTTGCCAGTGCACACTCTCTAATTAAGAAATGGATTAAGGGCACTTCATGGTTTCAGAGTTAGCTTTCACACCAATCTTTAAGAAACTAATAAAATATAGCCCATAGACAGCAAAACAGTACGAAAGAAAAAGGACGACGACCGCTGCCGCCGCCGCCTATCGCGCGCCATGGAGCTCCAGCGAGACCTTACCGCGTCCGCGGCAGCCTCCTTCTTCCCCTTCCCCTGCCGCAGCCATGACCATGGTCGCCCCCGCCCCAACCTCGCCTGGCCGCCGCCTCCGCTGCCCGCTCCAGCAGCGTCACCGCCGCCTCCGCCTCGCCGCCATCTCTCCCGTCCCCACCGCTGGGCCCACCTGCCTCCCCTAACCCCTTTCTAAGACCGCCGGAGATGGAGAAGAAGAGAAGGAGAGCTTGGGCGCGGGTCGAGGGTGACCCGTCGTCAGATAGAGTTTGCGAAAGAAAAATGTATAATCTGTAGTGCAGTAATACTGTATGACACTGACTATTGAGAAGAAAAGTTACTTACCCAGTCAAGAAGCATAACATCGTCATCATTTGCAAGACGAGCAAGATCAAATGCCCTCTGGCCAGTAATAAGCTCCAGAAGCATGATCCCATAGCCAAAAACATCAGTCTTTTCAGAGGACTTGCCAGTGGATAGGTACTCGGGAGCAATGTGTCCAATTGTTCCACGAACAGCAGTTGTGACATGGGTATCCTTGTAATCCATAAGCTTGGCAAGCCCGAAATCACCCACGACTGCCTCGAAGTCCTCATCCAAAAGAATATTTGCAGCTTTGACATCCCGATGGATAATTTTGGGATCGCAGTGATCATGCAAGTAAGAAAGTCCTCTTGCAGATCCAAGTGCAATCCGTCTTCTTTTTTCCCACTCAAGAGGTGGCTCAGATGTCTGGCGCTCTATGGAATCAGAAAGACTAATGAGAACAGGAAGCTAATATTCTGCATGTTTAGTTGGGGCTATGGAATCAGTATTTAGAAAAAAGAACAAAGTACCTCGTAAACGTGATGCCACACTCCCATTAGCCATGTATGGGTAGACTAGCAACCGTTCAGTAGGTGTCATGCAGAAACCACGGAGTCTGAGAAGGTTCCTGTGCACTGCCATGCTAATCATCTCAACCTCTGTTTGGAACTGAAGCTCACCACCAGGTGTCCGCTCCTCTTTTAGTCTTTTCACTGCTACCAAAGAGCCATCAGCAAGCCTTCCCTTGTACACTTTTCCAAAACCACCTCTTCCTAAAATGTTCTTGTTACTGAAATTATCAGTTGCAACTTGAAGCTCCCGCAACGAAAACTTTTTGAGCTGACCAAGATGGACTTCTGGATCCTCCTCGGCTGAAGCAAGCAAAATGGGCCAGCAGATGAACAAACAGGCAATACAGGTTAACAAAAAAAGTACACCATATGATACAGACCAGGAACATCGAAGAAATGCTCTTCAGGTTTACGACGGCGCCACATTGCAAATGCAATTGCAGGAACAGCAAACACCAATGCTGCACCAGCAGCAACACCTCCAGCGATTGCTCCAGTGCTAGAGGCACCTAATGGTAGACATAAATCCAGGAATTAAGTGTCGTCCAGAATGCTAAAGTTTCATTGTACTAATGAGAATACAAGTAGATTAAAAAACCTACCAGTTGATTGGGTTGGGGGAGATGGAGGATTGAATGGAGGAGGTGGGGAAAAGGGAGGAGCCCCAGGGCAGGGCTTTGTAGTACCAGGGCCGCAAAGATTTGGATTGTTGGCAAAACTGTAACAAACAGGTAATATTTATCATGCACGCTGAAGATACAGTGTAGGCTAAGGATCAGTGAATCATCCAGATAAAAGACCTAATAGGGGTGAAGAGTGAAAAGGAGCCTGTTGATGGGACTTCTCCTGAGAGGTTGTTGTTCGAGAGATCCCTGCATTTTCATGATAATTATATTATATATTCATTCAACACATAACAAACATCAAGAGAACAATAGTAGTGTGCATGCTACTTACAGTACTTGGAGAGTGGAGATATTGGTCAAGGATACAGGAATTTGACCAACCAAGCTGTTGTTGTTAAGACGTCTATCCTTGCACATAGGCACAGAACAAATAAATATTTGTGACTTTACCAAAATATAAGAGCACAGAAGACACTAATAAAGATAAAATGTTAATGATTTTTTTTTCCAAAGACAGCATGAGTTGTGCTGATAAAATACAATTCAACGATACAACTGCCATAATATAGAATAAGCATGGGAAGAGTAGGAGAAAGGAGGAGAAGCAAACACACAAGTCCATCTATCAAATAGGAAAACAACAAAGTTAATCAAATACCAACATGTCACAGAAATTAGAAAATGCAGCATCACAAGTTCCTCTTGTTTTTCAGGTTACAAAATACATAGGCCATTCTTGACAAAGAGATCAAAAGTCTATATAAAACATCCAGAAATTTAAAAAAAAAAACTGAAAAGTGTCTAAACATTAAACCTCAGCAAGTAAAACAACATAAGAGGGTGCTAGTAATTGGTAAACAAAATGAGTCTTACAGGAAACGCAGCTTCAATAGATTCCCCAGGCTGTCAGGGATATAGCCAGAGAAGTTGTTCATATACAGATCCAAACTGACCAGGTTAGTCAAGTTCCCAAGTTCAGGGGGTATGGTCCCACTTATGTTGTTGCTGTAAAGCTCCCTATTACAAAAAAAAGTAATATAAATAAATTCTCAAATGTAAAAGGACACAATTACAAAATGAAGAAATGTATACAACAATTAACAAACAGAGTTACGCATAAAATGTAAAGGTTAAGACTTTTTTTAAGATCCGCTAATTTCTAAATGGATAATTTGTTTTTGAAACAGCGTACCTCTAATTCACATTTAAAACAAGAGAAGTACTCCAGTACTCCTAAAAAATTAGCACGTATCCTGAAGCACCTAAGTAAATTAAATGATACCTCCAAGGCTGCCTCCCTTACCCATTGTGGCCGTCCCCAACTCCCCAACCCCCACCCACCAAAAAAAATGTTCAGTTTTCTTTGGCGAGTGCATAGGTATGCAGGTGGCAGAGTTTCTAGTGCACACATCCTAATGTCACTGACTCACTGACACAGATTGCAATAAGCTAATAGTCTTGGAAGCACAACCTCAAATGAGCACTGAGTGGCCAAGTAAAAGGAAGTCTACGAAAGAAATCCATATAGGCAAAAGGTGAACAGAAGTATGCATTTTGTCTGCCATAGAGCGTCATCTGCTGGTGGTGTCCGACAAACTGTCCTCCCAGGCCAACAAACTTTCAGTGCTCCAGTCCCAAATTAAATCTCCATGGTTATCAGCCATGTCTGATCCACAGATCAAGCCATAGTGCCCCACAACTAAGAGAACGTGAAGAATTGGATTGTGATGGGCTGGGCCAGGCTCAGGAGGTAATTCAAAATAAACCGATCAATTCAGGGTGCTTTAGGGTCAGTTCTTATTTTTGAGAAGGGATTACTGGAGCACTTTTCTTAAAATAATTATTCTGACGGCACATACAAGATAGAAAATCCACATCTTGAAACTGTTGGCAAAACCAACACATGCAGAACTTACAAATATTGGAGATTTTTCAGCTGACCAAGTTGTGGCACTAAGACACCAGATAATTGTGCATTTCCAAGGTCACTGTGAAAGGGAGGACATTTAGACCAGAGGTGAACATCACTAACACTTTGAAATGAATATATGAGAGCTTTTTCATCAACTTACACTCTGATAACACTGTTATCGTTGTTACACGTAACATGGAACCATGTACATGGATTAACAAGAGTGGGATCCCAACTCTGCAAGACATTGTTAGTATCTTTCAAGCTCTGCCGCAGGCTGTACAGAGCATCACCTGTGGACGAAAGGTAGCATTATCAGCAGCAAGTATATTCCCAGTTAAGATGAAAAAACATATAAGAAATTTTATCCGTGACGAGCTTGTATGCAAAATATTTAGAAAAAAAAAAGGCTGCTAGGCAAAAAGATTGAAATTTCCAAAACAGGTAAGGTAAGAAACCATGTAAGTCAGGAAGTTCCAAAGCACAGAGATTAGTAGTTATTACAGTTGGCCCCATCCATTGTTAGTACTACAGTGTTTGATGTTCTTCTATTCATGGTAGACCATGGGGACACATCCTATCAAACTATACTGTTCAATTACCATTTGTGGAGAGAGAGGGAGGGAGAGAGAGAGAGATGTTCAATAACATCCCAGCCGTAGAAATAGCAAAAAGTTTTTTTTTGTCACCAGCTTAAAGAACCGGTCAAACAATCTCACTTAAAAGTCAACATTAGGAATCCAAATGAACTCCTTAATTTTGGAGGACGATATTAGCAGAATTCCTCCTTTTATACAAACGAACTAGGCTAAGGTTGGTGGTCTCTCGCTGCCTCGCTATTGGAAGTAGACTTAACGATGGGCTGAACGCCCAAACGAGAAAAGTATATGGCATAACGAAAGAACTACAGCGAACAAAAAGTTTACGTTTTCCTCGAAATCAACTGAACGTGGCTTGTTCATTCCTCTGATCCATCGAAGCAGAGCTATAACTAAACGTATGCTCTATGCATAAACTTCAAATATCCGCCAAATACATCACCACGAACGGAAGCAAGAAGTAGAGAGCAGGCAATACCTACGAGCATCAATGAAACCAGTAAAAGAATCAAGCTCATATGCTCCATCCCAGCTGTACAGATTTCAAACTTGGGACGAATCAAACCGGGGCAGCGCACGGCTAACTAGTATGTATGAGATCAGGCAGGACTCACCCTCGGTGTTGGCGACGACCCGTCCCGGCCCGAGCAGCACCGCCACCGCAAGGACCACCGCCCACCACCTCCCCGCCTCCGCCGCCGCCGCCATTCCAACTCGAGCGCCAAGCGGGCCCCCACCACCTCACCGACGCATGGGCGCGCGGGTCCCCCCGCCGACCGGTGCGCCTAAGGCCCGAGCTGCACGGCGCTGCCCGATCTGCCGCGCCGCCGCCGGGCTCTCTCTCCCTCTCCCTCCTGAGCTCACGGCGTGCTCCTCCTCCTCCCCTCTCTCTCTCTCTCTCTGAAATGGAAGGGAGTTTTTTTCTTTTTCTTTTCGGGGACGAATTCTCTCTGTAGCTGGAAACGGAGTGCGGCTGTGTGTGCGCGTGTGTATGTGTGTATGTCCCGACCTAAATTGTTCTTCTACTCCGCGGTGGGACCACCGCCTACGCTCGCAGAACAAAGGGGCGCCCCACCGCGGCGACTCCCACCCGACGTCACCGACGTTCGGGACCAGGGAGCCCCCGGGGCCCGCGTGGAAGCGAGAGGTCTGCGCGGCGGGAAGGCGCGGGCGGCGTGCCTTCCGGAGAGGGGTGGGGTGGGGTGACTTGATGGAGCTAGCAGTGGGGAGGAGGAGGGAGGGGAGCATGGGGAGGTGCGGGCCCCGCCGCGGGCGGGGGGATCTCGTGGACACGGTCCTCGGTACGCCGGTCTCGTCGTTCCGTCTGTTCGCGTGTTTATTTTAGCTAGGGTAGCAGTATATTTTTCTTATAATTTTCATCAGTCTAATTTATTAGTTCAAAATTTAATAAACTAGCATCAGTCTAATTTATCAGTTCAAAATTTAACCAGCGAACAGACTGATTCTCGGAGTGATGGTGTCGCTTCGTACAGCCCCCACTGCACGCGCGTGCATCGATTCGGAAAATCATCACGTTTGCTTGATCCGTCCGTGGAACGGACACACCGGCTCACGACCCGTCCTCTGCTCGTGATTGGATTTCTAGGGTTGATGAGGAAAAAAAAAAGCAAAGGTCCCCGTTTTCTATATTGATTGAGAATCATTGGGCTAACCTAATGCTTCGTTACAGTACAACATGTTAAGTGAGATAGTAGTATTAGGTACCGTTTATATGGCAAAATTTTTAGCGAAATGCCACTGTAGCACTTTCGTTGTTATTTCGTAATTAGTGTCTAATCATAATCTAATTAGGCTTAAAAGATTCGTCTCGTGAATTTCGTCTAAACTGTGTAATTAGTTTTATTTTTTATTTATATTTAATACTTTATGCATGCGTCCAAAGATTCAATGTGACGAGAAATCTTGAAAAATTTAGCATTTTGGAGTGCAACTTTACGGGGCCTAGCTTAAAAGCCAAAGGCCGAAACCGGCGACTGATGTGTACCGTACACCAGTAGGTGGCAGCGGCAGCGTGTGCCGCTCCAGTACAGCAGGTTTCGCGGCAAAGGTTAGGGCGCGTTTAGATAAAAAAAAATTGTTTTTTTGTTACTGTAGTACTGCTGCTTGTATTTGGTAATTAGTGTCTAATTATAGACTAATTATGTTTGAAAGTTTCGTCTCGTGATTTCTCACCCAACTATATAATTAATTTTTTTTCGTCTACATTTAGTATTCTATGCATGTACCACAAGATTTGATATGACAGATACTGTGCAAAATTTTTTGAATCTAAACATGCCCTTACTTAAGGTCCGGATCCAGAGAGATGCGAAGAGGGAGGGAATGCAGCAGCAGCACAAAGGAGACCGTGGATCACTGCGCCGTGGGCCCGCCTCCGCACAAGGCCAGCTGGAGAACAGTCAAAAGCCCGCTCCCGTGACAGGGAGATAAACCCCGTCCCGTCGTCCGTGGGCCGGGTCTACACCCCGCGCGGGGGCAGAAAAGCCAGCGCCGGCCTGGGCCACCTGCCCGGCGGTCGTTCCAAGCGCGCCAGGCAGTGCAACGCCGCCAACGCAGGGTCGGGGTTAAGGATGGCAACGAATAGGCGTCCGCTATCGTCGGAATGTTCTCTTTCCCGCTACAGAGAATTCATTCCATCTCTATTTCCATTAACTGTTTTGGATATAGATTCTTGTCCATCCCCGTACCCGTCGGGTATCGATCGGGTAACAGATACCCGACGGATACTGCATACCCGATAAATATGGACACTTGGGGTCACAGCTTTGTAATCGGAGACGTTTCTTCTCCACCCGGGTATAAATGTCGGAGTCTCGGAGATGCCGAGGAGAAGGAGCGAGGTTACGAGGAGGACGGGCAAAGATGATAGAGAGACCGAACGAAGGAAGCGAGGGGCACGAGCGCTCGTGAGGCAAGCGTGCTTGTGCTGCTGACGGAGATGGTGAGGAAAAATTAAACTAGGGTTCCTAGAACACACAAACTATATATATGATTGTTCAGATTTTGGCAAAAATACCTATGTTGAACTTTTTTGGCCTAATACTCGCATGACAGCTCAAATAGTTGGGTTCCTCAACGGGTAACAGGGACGGGTAAACAAGGAACGTTCACGTACCCGCTATACCCGTCGGGAATGGATTCTTGTCTTTTTAGATACCCACGGGTAAAAATATGATCCCATCTCTGTTCCTTAATGGATCAAATACCCGTCGGGTATCGGGTATCGGGCCCGTTGCCGTCTTTAGTCAAGGTTGAGATGTTTTTTTTATAGAGGAGAAAAAAAAGGTGTGTTCGTGCCGTGTTTGGGTACAGTTCAAACGTGCGGTAGTCGTGCGTGTGCCCCTCTTCTTCTACTGTGGTGGGCCATGCATACCGGAACCGGTCAAAATGTTTGACGGACCGGCGCCCGCGGCCGGTCTACGCACTCTGGTCGTTAGCTGCACGCCGGCACTAACGACGACGGCGACCAGCGGGTACGCATGAATTAACACCACGATTATGACAAGTATATGTGTTCGGTAAATTCTTTGGAAGGCGTGTTCGGTGAATTCTGGCGAGACAATAATGGCCGAAATCTAGGCATCACATCCTAGCGCTGTCAACTTTGGATCGTAGTATAGGATAGCTGAAGATTTTTTTTTTTGTTTTGTGTGTGTGCGTACGGGGATGGAAAATTCATTGCCCATGGAAGACCGAAAAGTCAGTCAACGCTAGCTCATTGCGTTGCCGAGAACGACAGCCGTGTCGCGAAGTCATCTCCGAGCGCTGCAGTCCAATGGCACGGTGATGGTGGTGGTGAGGGTGATGTGGTGGTGATGCGCAGTAGCACAAAGGATGTGTGGTGTCTCCATCACTCGTGCTCGTCCCGTATGGACCAAACATGTGCAACGAATTTTCCGTTTCCAGAACGTCAGACGCTAATACTACTAGCACAATTCTCTTGACACTAACGAACTCGCAAGAGAGAAGCCTACAGGTCACGGGTTCCACGGTGACGAGGACCTCGTCCCCACTTTTTCCCGTTTAGATCCAGCACAGACCACCCGTAGTTCCAAGACTAAGCACGAGAAAAGGTAATTTCTTATCTCAGCAGAACGCCGGGAACCTGCAAATTTTTTAAAAAGGGAACCTGCAATGCTGAACCCATTTCCATTGGCACATTAGACATGGAACAGTAACATCTTTGTGTACACAAACACAACTCACAAGTGTATGCAGCAGTCCTCCACGGCTCCACCATCCATGATTGTTGCCTGCATTTCTCGGCCCATGCTAACGCTACGGGATGTTTCGTAATATAAATCAAACGAGCAAAAGGCAATACATATCTTAGTCAACGAGCAGAGGATTTCCCTATCAAATATATATCCATGGCACCCTTCAAGAAAAACCACTGTGATAACTTTATCCACCCTGTTCGCTTATGCTGAAGTTTGAATTATTCTAATGCTTATGCTGATTTGTTGTAAGAGAAAAACAATGTTCGTTGGTTGAAAAATTAGTAAGTGAACAGGGTGTTCATCATTTCCCTGTCAACCAGCAGAGGATTTCAGATCTCAAAAGTATTATGTGTTTAACCTGAATTATTCCAGAAATACAGTAGAAAGAATTTTACACCTCAAAAATAATTTTTCCGATGCAAGCTAAGCAATTGTGGTATTCTGAAACTACAATAAACAAAATGTAAACCACCGTAAACCTTGTCTAACTCTAGGAATACCTGGTTGACGCTGCCATGAATGGAAGCTCGCACCCTGAGCAAATGAACTCTCGGCGACATGACACCGGTGGCCTAGCCAGGATTCCATAGAAGTGTGTTCAGATAGGCACAATACATACAACAATTGTCGGTGTTTCGAGTAAACACCAACGAGTAAATTTGTGTTATTGCGCGTCTGGCCCGGATGGTATGCTAAAAAGACACAAGGTTTATGTTGGTTTGGGCAGAATGTCCCTACATTCTGTTCGTGGCTGTTGCTCGTGTTATTTGCACTGAAATATTCGTAGTAGGGGTTACAAATGGGCGAGAGAGGGAAAGATCCCAAGTCTCTGATGGAAACGTCGAATGGGTGCTGAGAGCTTGGTCGCTGCTCTGCTATATGTGATGTGATGCGTGGTGTGTTCAATTGATCCGTCCCACCAGTGGGGTGTCCTACCTTCCCTTTTATAGACCAAGGGAAAGCAGGGATTACAGATGGGAGAGAAGAAAAACCAGATGCCAAGGAGGTCCTTCAAAGATACTGGGTCTTCCTTTTCCTCTAAGCGAGTACCGCTGATACGACAGACGGTGCCAGGGATAGCTCCATGCTGGGTGCACGTCCGCTGATCCTGATAGGGTCGCGCTGGGCGTCTGTCCGCTGATGATGCCATGTTCTGGCTTTGTCAACAAGTGGTCACGTCTCATCCTGCCCCGGCGGGTGGCGCGACGGATCAGGGTGCTGATCCGTGACCCTATGGGGAGCAGACGGCGCAGTGACCGTTCGTCCGTTACTCTAGATGATGCGGGTTTTCTTCTGGACTGTAGTGGTTATCGTATGCTTCCATCAGGATCCGCGCTCGAGGGAAAATGGTGACGTCCACAACACTATAAGACAAATGTCGGCGCCCACAATACTATTCAGGCTCTGGCATGCCTGGAAAGGCTTAAAGCGCTCATCTTGTCATATCCTGACGGTACTTTTCTATAGGCATGCAGGATATGGTCCTCGGTATTGCGGTTGACTTGAGTGCCCTGCCTTATATGCGCGCATAGTTATGAAGGAGCAGCGCGTAGACGTCGGGCGAGGCGGAGCCAGCCCTTAGACGTCGAGCGAGGCAGAGCCAGCGCCCAGACGTCGGGTGAGGCAGATGTAACACCCTAGGTGTTAGGCTTGCATAATTTTACTTGCATTGCATGAGCATGAGCATGAGCATTGAGCATTCATATATAAGCTTTTACAATTGAAACATGTGATTGAAACATATGAAACATGCTTGTTATTTTATGTTTCCTTATATTTATGCATATGATCATGAGTGAATACACGTAAATAGTTGATGTCAGTCACTAAAACATCTTAGCTACACTTAGGATGACTAGTGGAACAATGTTCATGAGGGTCACTTTGCCTGATCAAGTCCTTAAGTGATGCTATGTATGTTGACCTAGAAAGCTTTATGTGTAACCAATGTATGAAATGATTGTGTGACCCTAGGAATAACTTAAACATGTTTGGAATGTCATTAGGAACAACTTTGGTATTCATGGCTAGGGCTAATTTGGTCACTAAGTCATAGTTTAAGTGTATACCATCATTTGAATGTAGCATGTTTGACCTAGTTTGAACTATGTGATAGAGACTTTGCATGGAGGTGATCACTAAAGCAAAGTTGTAGTATTTGGTGAGAGGAACAACTTTTATTTTTGGGTCGCAAACTAGTTCAGCTCCTAACATGCTTGAAATTGGCTCACAAAAATCAGCTTTGCACTATTTTCAGCACTTAAGAAATTTTTTCTAAGTCTTATACACTGACAGTTCGACAACCTCAACTTGGTGATGATTTTACTCACTAACCATTGAGATTTGGACTTTGGCTTCTTAAGATAATTTGTAGATGGTACTTAGGGCTACAAGATCTGTTCAGGATGTTTGCACTAACAAGCTACGGCTTAGGAGATTTAAACGATTGAAATTGCTCTGTTAGGCTTGGGTTCAAGCGCTGATGAATGCCGCGCCGCGTCGAGTTGTGGTCGACCGGCCACAAAGCATGGCCACCGCATGGCCAACGCTGGCCGGCGATGGGCCCTCGACGCCATGAGCTGACGCTCATTATCTGCACGCCCCACGCCCGATTTCCACGCACCCAAGCTCACTCACTCTCCATCGCCTACTTCCGCTCTCACCGCGGAACTAGGGTAGCGCCGCTGAGCACAGCGTAGCTCTGCTGTCGCCCAGCACCCACGCCACCGCACCGTCGCTGCCTCCATCTCACCCATAGCTGCGCCACACTCCCCTCTACCTCCTTGACTTGATAGCAGCAGCTGACGAGCTTTGGTGAGGTCGTATTCACCATTTTCTTCCTCGTTGGAGATCTCGGCCACCATGGCGACCTCCATGGCGAGCTCGCCACCATGCTGCTCGCTTGGGCATTTGCTTTGATTCCTTGCGTTAGGGATAGTCTATGGTGTGTCCTTTTCTTGTTGCATGATGTTACCATGGATAGTGGTATCATTGGTGCGGAACACGGTGACCCACGCGGCCATGCCGCTGCGCTCACACCTCTGCGCCACCGCGCACATGGCCGGAGCATGTCGGAGCACCTTGCATCACCTAGATAGCTATAATAGATCCATGTCGTCACCGTGGTTCTGATGCGCTCTTCGTCGAGCTCCGCCATGGCCGACGACGAACACGCTCCTGTGCATGCGCGCCTTCACTACCTAGGTCACCCGATGTGCCTTGATGTGTAGAGCACGATGTTGGGGTTGGGTTGGCCGGAGAGCTCGCCGGCGATGAGCTGAGGCTGATCCGTGTCGAGCTGCGCCGCTCCCCTGTTTTGTTTCGCTGACGCGCGGGCTTGTCTAAAGCGTGGACCCCGGCTGTCAGCGACACAGTTTCAAAGGACAGCTCAGTTATTTTCAGATTTACATGCTAGCTTTGGAAAATCAGAAGTTGAGTCGTAGGGATCCAAATCTGGTGAACCTAATTTTGTTGTGTTCCTTAGGAAGTGTAGTATTTTATAAAAATATGATAGATACAATTTCTGATGTTTTATTAAGGATTAAAATGCATTTAGATAAATGCATTTAGCTAGGAAAAATAATAAACATGTTGTAAACTTAATTTAAATATGGTCTTTCTATTTATTTATTAATAAATGGCATCTTCTAAGAAAATTTATAGGGATACAAATATGTAATATATTGCTATGCAAATTTTTGTACAGAAGTATGGCACTAATATGAAGCTAGGAAAAAATATATAATCTATTGCTTGACACTTTTATAGGGTTTATTATTTTCACTAAATTAACCCTTGCTAGCTTATCATTTTTGCATAGAATGTTATACACGTGCAAATGATACAAAATTTTCACAGTAGCCTATTGTAAGCATTAGGAGTCCACTGTAATTTTATGATAATTTATTGTGCAGTTTTGGTGTATGTTTATTATTTATTCTAATTATTTAATTAAATTAATAAATGCATTTAAGTAATTAAATTGAGGTTCACCATGATGTTTTGTATGATTCTTGTGATGCATAGTAATTGTTGATGTTCATAGTAAGGTGTAGAAGCCATTGATTGTATGCAACTAACTAATTATCACTTTTTAATTCAAATACAAGGCTGCATGTATAGTTTTGATTGTGTGGATGATTTCATATGGATAATGGTCTTTGCTGTAAAACTTGTTAATAATAAAGTTATAGATAACTTACTAATATACCTTATGTTAATTTTTTACAGTCATAGGACTTAGAGTTTTAGAGTTATAGCTGTTACAAGTTTGCTGTATGAAATGCTTACTTCCTGGATATATTTGATTGAATGATTTGGTTGCCCTATATAACTATTGAATCACAGTAAGAGTATTAAAAGAAAGTTGTAGACAATTTCTTATGATTTCCAGAATGTCTACAACCATATGATTTTGATGTATATAACTCTAGTTATGAGTAAAACAAGAAGCTGCTATTTTGTGGTGTAGTAAATGAATTATAAAAGTGTTTGATTAAGTAATCAAGAAGAGATATGCACCTACTCAGTAAAAATGTGATGCACTTGTTATTACTTTAACACCATGCCATTTTGAATACTTACAAGAATGCATTCATCATGTGCCATCATACTATACTTGTCAGCATATATGCATTCGCAATATCTTATGCCATATTCATGCATATATGATCGACAGAGGAAATAACGTTGCTGGAATTTAACGAAGGAGAGGAAGGGGACCAACAGGAGATTCTTCAAGCCACAGCTCCCGAAGAAGAGGAGCAGACCCTAGAAGAGCTTCTAGAGTGCCCTAACCATCACCCCACTTCCTTTCTGAAAGGCAAGCCCCAGAGCATTCTAAGTCTCCTAGTGTTTTACAAAATATTACTTGAGTCATTTATGATTGATACATTAGGTTATAAGAGTTGGTTGGAACCACTTGATGCATAGAACTACCTATATATATATATATATATATATATATATATATATATATATATATATATATATATATATATATATATATATATATATATATTTAACCCTGTGTAGGTCCAGGATCGAATATATGCTTAGCCCTGCTTAGACCGGTAGAAGTCGGGTGATTTCCTATCACCTGCGAGATATAGGTGGATACCGAAGCATGATTGACTATATTTTCTATTGTGGAAAAGAACCATGGGATACAAGTAAATGGAGGCCGGATGGAGTCTATGGTGGGTTGGCTCATGTGTTTCCATCTGTGCCGATTAAGGACCATACCATTGTTGGACCTTTTGACAAGATTGAACGCATGTCTATCACTTAGCTGTCCGGATAACTCATTCCGACCGCGAAGCCAAGTAGCTCAACTCAAGCTGGACCCCGCTCTATAAGAGTGAGCACTTTGGATAGTAGTAAGGATGTGCGGGGAGCCAGATGTGAGCCCAAGGGTAGGCTGGGCCTGAACGTCCTGGCAGTTGGTGGTCCCTGATTGTGCGGCGCTGGGCAAACCCGTGAAATGTGTATTTGAGTTGTACCAAAGGTAACCTAAGATGACCGTTGATCTGGTCTACCTGGGTTTATGTTAGGAATAAATTCCTAGCTGGTTGAAATCGATTTGAATCACCGTCTCTCCCAGATAGTGAGAAACTTGGCTAGCTCCAGCATCGTAGTAATTGTATTATGGAATATGATGGTTCGGATAAACATGGAATTACTATACCTGCTATGGTTACTATTGTATGCTCTTAAGATGATGTATCACATATTTGGCACAGGATAGTTGCTAATTTAGAGATAGATAATTATAATTAACTTGATAATAGAATTATAATTGTATAACCGAGTTAATAGCTTTTTATGTAAAATGTTGTCAAGCTACCTCCACTTATAAAGCCTTGCATAATCCTTGTAGTCAATTTATTTCTAGTTTATGATGGGTAAGTCTAGCTGAGTACCTTTTCATACTCAGGGTTTTATTCCCATTGTTGCAGATGGCACAATATATCATGGATATTGCAAGAGTTACTTCTATCTCGCTGTGGATGAGGAGTAAGCCTTGGGCAGGCATCTTTACTAATCCCTCTATATGCTTTTGTGGACTGTGAATATCTGTTGGCACTGTATTAAACTATGTTGGCAAATGCTACTTTCGAACTTAATTTGCTTCCACTATTATCTATCAAACTTGGTCTGTAATAACTTTATTTCATACTCTGATGATGGAAATGTATTTGTAAACTTTATGTAATATGTGACATGTATGTTGAATCATGTATGGTCTTGGTTGTTTGTGGATCGTTTATCGAGACCCGTCATGGTACTCGATAGACTATCGGGTTTATATGGGCTCAAGTATGACAGTGCGACCGCTTGCGGCTGCCATTGTATTTGTGCTCTTATAAATTGGTCGGTTCTGCGACAGCTGGCATTAGAGCAAGATTCAACATTAATTGTCACATGTGTATTTAAAACAAAGATTTTTGTTTTCCAAAATCATTTTCTAGCAACTAATAGCTATATAAATAGGTATTTGAAACTTAGAGTTGAAATCTAAAGTGTGCCAGTGATCACTTTCCTTATGCCCAAATTAAGGACTCTTAGGTGGTTATTTAAGTACTAACATGGGGGGGGGTTATTTCGTCGTCTATACGGTATGCTATTGTATGGATGCCATTCACTTGAATGGTAATGTATGGATCAAATGCCTCTACGCCAAGGTAAGAATGCAAGTTGATGAATGGCATGACCGCAAGATATGAGCGTGCGGTCAGGGAGAGTTAGCTTTGGTACGGCTAGTATGCATGCTTGCATGTGTATATGGTGTGTATTTAATTATGGGTATAAACTATCATTGGGTAGCTTTGATACGGAAGTATATGTATGGGTATACATATATGAAAGTATTTAGATTTACATTCTGCATATATAATTATGGGGTTTGGGCTGAAATGAAACTCTTATGTAGGTACACTAACAATGAAACGTATAGCTCGACTAGCTTCGCTATATATAAGAGAACGTATGTATGCCACTATGTATGTCGTTAGAAATAATTTTTTTCCTAAGTTTGTGAGGACGTACGGAACGTGCATGCATCATGATAATAATTATTCAATACTTGCATTGTTCCTCCCCTTATAAATTTCTTACTCGGTTATGTAACTCTTATCCATTATGGCCTTGTCTCACAAAAGTTGTACATGTTAATGGTACAGATGGCAGCACCAGTTGGATGTGAGAATTTCCTGATGGTGTTCGAAACTCCTGCTTTGCTTTGGAGAGTCTTGCACTTTGCGGGGTATCATGAGCCACCTCTCTATCATTGGAATGAAGAGTATCTGGAGGGACAGCCATGGTATGAGGTGCAGCTAACCATACCAGCCCGTACACAAGCACCTTTCTGGTAGGAGTGGAAGGCAAAATCTAAAGGGAAAACTCCTTGGGAGGCTGCCCAAGTAGTAGCCTTCGAGGTACTAAGTTAGATCTGTCAGCAGCATGGGGATGCACTTCCCGGCAGTGCCGCTGGTATGTTTCCTTGGGTGGATCTATCCACAGCAATATGGGAACAACGCAACCACAATGCATTAATCCGAGATCAGGATGAGTGGGCCAATAGCTCTAGTTCCACTATGAGTGCCATGTTTGCGGTGATGAAGATGTTCTGTACACGCCAGGACACTAGAAATTTCTAGTAGGAATCATACACCACTTGCATGGACAAGCTCATGAAAGCTGAAGCCACACAACGTAAGCTCAAGAAACATGTGCGCAAGCATAAGAAGGCAGCCAGTGAGGCCCGATAGGAATCTGACCAAGCCTATATAGCTTTGGGCAATCTCCATACCCAAATGGAGCAAGTGGATTAACAAAGAGCAGCAACCCAAGAAGCTAGAGCAGATGATCAAGCTATGTTAGTAGGACTACGGGAGCAGCTGGAGGCCGCCCATGCCAAGGCATCCACAGCTACGCGCCAGCGGGACACAGCAAACAACCATGCCGCTGCAGCAAAAATAGAACGAGATAGGCATGTGCCATAAGTGCCATGTAGGACCATGCTGAGAGGGATTTGCGTCAGTAGCTTGCATAGGCTCAGCTTCGAGTGATGGACCTTTAGCATAAGGTGCATTATCTGAACAACCAGCTAAACCCAATCCTTGATGGAGAAGAAGATGGTCCAAATATGGAGGAAGATGATGATGAGGACGAGGAAGAAGTGGAGCTAGAGGAGGACGATGATCCTATCTCTGACCTCAACAGTGATCATAATGAGGATTAGATTGCTTAGGGGCTAGTGGAAACACTAGATGTATCCTCGCTATTTATGTAATGGACCTATAGTTTGAGTTTGGTGTTGGTGATTGGACTATCATGTAATATTAGTATTTGCATGTTATCTCACATTTGGTTAAACGCTAATGCAATTCTAGTTCATTTATTGGTGATCATGATTTGAATGTTAACGCGCTATAAGCCCGATAAGTGATCAAATTAGTGGTGTTATGTTGCAAGAATGAATTATTATGCCTCTATTTTTATTGTATGAATTTAAGATTCTCTCCAGTAATTTTAGTTTGGCATGATTATATAATTCATCTGCAATTTCTTGACATCATCCAATAATCACTTATTGTTGCAACTTTGTAGATGACTCGCACCCGTGTCGGAGCTAGCAGCAGCCATGATGGCAATGACGGTGACTTACCCCCACTGCCATCGCCATCTGCTCAGGAGTTCTTTGCCCAATTCTTGGGAAGCCAAAGGACTATGGAGGAAGCTCTATGCCTCATTGCACAGAACACAACTCATGCCCACCCACAGCAACAGGGGCCTGAGCCAAACCAGTACAACACCTTTAAGGAGTTTCTGGATACAAAGCCTCCTATTTTCAAGGTGGCAGAGGAACTGCTCTAGGCAAACGAGTGGCTCAACACTATTGAGCAGAAGTATCGTCTGCTAAGGGTCACCGAGCACTAGAAGGCTGAGTATGCGTCCCATCAGTTGTAGGGACCAGTAGGGATTTGGTGGACCCATTTTCTATCCTCTCTACCTGCTAATGCACAGGTTACATGGGAGTAGTTCAAGCTAGCCTTTAGGGGACATCACATTCCCCCAGGGCTGATGCGCATGAAGGCAGTTGAATTTATGAGGCTCACACAAGGTACAAAGACCCTTATAGAGTATATGCATGCTTTCAACAACCTGTCTTGGTATGCTCCAGGTTTTGTTGATACCAAAGAAAAGAAGATAGAAAGTTTCAAGCGAGGTCTTGGCACGAAGCTGATGAAGACTATGGCCAACTCCAAGTGCACCACCTACAACGAGTTTATTAGTGATGCTTTGACCCAGTAAAACCATAATAATATGCATGCGGCAGCTAAGGGCCGCAAGAGGGCAATTGAGGCAGGTGCCTCTGGATCTTCACAGTCCAAAGCTCCTATAATAGCTAGGCCATAGTTTCGCCCACTAGCACCTAAGTTCAGGCCTCCGTCACCAAAAGCTCAGAATAGCCGACCTTAGAAGGTATTTTGTAAGGCATTCACTATTGCCTTACCTAAAGGGAATGGCTGTTAGGGAAGCTCCACAGGACCTAGGAGTAATCAACCCTGCTACAACTACAATCAAGTGGGTCATTGGGCCAAAGAATGCCCCCACCCTAAGAAGAACAGTAATCAAAATCAGAACAATCAGAGGCAGGTGAACTCAAGGGGACATCCTGGATACGTGCACTATACTGCTGTTGAGGAGGTGCCCATAGGAGAAGTTGTCACGGCTGGTATGTTTCTTGTCAACAAGCATCTCGCTACTGTTTTATTTGATTCGGGAGCTTCTCATTCATTTATGAACCAAGCATTTGCATCTAGACATGATTAGAAAGTAATTGAAGTAAGCAAGGGTGGTTATAATATAAGTTCAGCTGGGGCTACTATTTCTACAAATAAGATAGTTAGAAATGTGCTGATCTCTATACAAGAGAGGGAGTATACAACGGATTTGATAGTATTGCCCGGGTTATCCATAAATGTAATCTTAGGCATGAATTGGATGAAGGATTATGGTGTTCTCATTGACACTAGCACTCATACTGTTATGTTGAGAGAACCCAAGGGAGGAAATGCTTTTCTAGTATCACTTTCCTAAAATTTTGAACTCCAACACTTAGCTTGTGCTATCCAAACACTATCCTTTGCGATATCCTAGTGGTTTGTGAGTTTCCTGATGTATTCCTAGATGTGTTACCAGGTTTACCACCTGATAGGGATATGGAATTTAAGATTGAGTTAGTGCCAGGTACGGCACCTATCTCAAGAAGGCCTTATAGGATGCCACCAAATGAGTTAGCGGAACTTAAAATTCAGCTACAAGATCTATTGGACAAAGGTCTCATTCAACCTAGTTCATCTCCATGGGGATGTCTAGCATTGTTTGTGAAGAAGGACAAGTCCTTGAGAATGTGTGTGGATTACAGGCCACTCAATGCTGTGACCATTAAAAACAAGTACCTGTTGCCTCGCATCGACATCTTGTTTGATCAGTTGGCAAAAGCAAAAGTATTCTCCAAGATTGACTTGAGATCAGGCTATCATCAGATAAAGATCAGGCCAGAGGACATACCTAAAACTGCTTTCTCCACTAGATATGGTGTCGGGTTCATAAAACCCGGGGTCCCTCAGGGACTGGCTTCCATGCCAAGGCTCAGCCTAAGAGTCTAAATCGATTGGTCGGAAGGGAAGCCCAGTCATCGATTGGAAGGTCTAGCCGAAGAGGAACAGTGCCCGCTCATCGGCTACTTTGGCCCACCTCTCCGACCGGAGCATTCGCTTCGACTCCAGCCACCTTCGAACGACCTCTCCGATCAGAAGGCCTGGCCCAAAACACTACTTCCAACTCTGACCCCGCGTCTCCGACCCGAGTTCGCAGGAACCCTGTTCACTGCTCTTCTCCGATCGGCACACTTAGAGCCGACTGGAGTCATCCGACCGGGGACGCCCACTCGGTGGGAACCAGAAGACATACGGAGAAAAGCAAGGCAAGGCTCACAAGTTAAAACCACTGTACCAGGGACCATACCCTGCATGGAACAGTACTCTACAGCCACCCTGACACAAACAGTATTATAGGCACCGACATCTCCCTCTATAGTATTATAGGGGCTGCTAAAACTCCCATACGGTAAGGCCCCCCACGTGCCTCTAGGCATCAATAGCGGTATGGGCGCCAGGATTTACCGTACCGGGTGAACATAGCGAGACTCCTCACATGCCTCTAGGCATCAAATAGTATTTGCAGGTACCGATGTCTACCATCCCTAAAAAAGGTAGCACGACCTCCCGCATGCATATGACATTCTACAGTGACATCAACAGTGTTGTAGGCGCCTACCATTATCTTGTACCCACCGGTGTGGGCAACAAGGCTCAGTTGGCGTGGGCAACAAGGCTCGGTAGCATACATATCCTCACCCTCTCACTTATAAAGCCATCCCCTTTATCTATAAAAGGGGATGCACCCTCTCCAACAAAGGGAGAGCCCTTCTTGAAGATAATAAGCACCGATCAAGTTCACTAGCTCATGACCATAGAACCGCTGGGTTCGAACCCCAAGCACACACTTGAACACTTACTCATAGTGCAGCTCCCGACGCTCTCGGCCCTTCTGACCGGACCTCTTGTACACCACTTCTTCCTCCTTGTTTGTAACCCCACAGCAAACTTTGAGCACCTAGGCTCAAGAATAAAGTCACTAACTGACCCAAACTGGATGTAGGGCACGTTGCCTGAACTAGTGTAAGTCCTATGTCATTGAGTGCTAGGCCACCTCCGATCATAATGTACGGCAAAACTACAAATATTCACTAGTTGGTCACTTTCTGCACCGACAGTTGGCGCCGTCTGGGGGAAGACGTTGTACGTTCAACACTTTTTGGTCATCAGATGGACCACTTTTCCTCCACCCTCGCTGTGGCAGGCTCAGGCGATACGATTCGCTTTGGCTCACTGGAGTTTCCTGTACTCTCACCCGCTGGGATGTGAGTTCCACCCATTTTCGAGCCATCCTAGGCCTTCCTCTTTAGAAGCCTGGACTTCGTCGCCGACCGGCTCGGCGTGCAACACCTCCACAAGGAGGCTCACGTCCTGACACCCATCGAAGGAGTGCCCTCCATCAACTCCGGGATGCATGGCTTCAACTACGTGACATCTGCGCTTCTTTTCGAGCAAACTCTCTGCTCAAACCCCGCTATGAGTAATGTACATGCTGTTATTTACTTACTATTCTCTATCTTTCGTCGATTACCCAGAGGAACCCCGTTGTTCCCGACACAACCACCGTATGACCGGTACCCCTATGGCCTCGCATCTTCCATGGACACATATGCATGGGGGCTTGGAAGGATGCCAACGCTGCCCCCTCTTGCATCCAAATTTGTGGGAATGGCGAGCTATGCTCCCACCTGTTTCCTCGACCTCATGGATGATGATGGCGAGAGTGACGGCTCCAGCATCGGTGACATGGCGCCTAGCCACCATTCATCCTGGGAGTGCGCCATGGTGGACGCTCTAGGACACCCACCGGTGAAAGCAGAGTCCTCACAGACTTGCACCTCACTGTGCTCTCGTACAGAGACCCCTGAGCTCACACGGGAGCACGACGAGGCACTACGACAACAGTGGCTGCACCAACCACCAACTGCACCGGCACGCCCGACGCACCACACTATGCCCCGTGCACATAGACCTATGAGTGGCGCCTGGGGGCGCACCCGTTAGGTCCGGCACAACACCATGGACAGGGGGACCGATCCCTCATAGTTCGCTCGAGCCGGTCAAAACATCGCTGCAGCGGCAATGCTTCTGCGCGGCCTGTCTGAGCTAAACGACCCTCATGAATAGGCTATCCACCGAAACCTCTAACACTAGTGGAGGCCACCACCATTCAACAAGCGGAGTGCTCCATATCATGACGCTGACTCACGTCCTCGCTCTCCGCCAGGGGAACGAGGACGCGGCAGATGGGTCGCTCCACCCGATCGCCGCTACAATCGCCGAGTGCGGCATAGGAGGCTACACTGGCACCTCGTCTTGACTCAGCGACCGCTCCACACTGACCACTTGTTTTCATGTGGCTTGGACTGAACCAAGACACATGCAGCAGCGACCGAAGTCCTAGCCCTGATGGCCTGGGACCGCGGACCTTTGTCCAAAACCCCGACAAACACTGCTCCCGCGATGCTCCGACGGAGGCCGGGGCAAGGGCAAGGCCAAGCACTAGGATCAGGACGAAGGCCCCACCACATAGAGGGGAAAAAGAATAGAAAGAATCACCGCCAACCGACCAACTCTGCGTTGATCGCCACAGCTAATCATGCGGGCACGCAGCCCTAATAGGGCCCTTTCGGCCACTTCCATGAGCTCATGGAGAGCCTATGCACCAACCATGACTACCCCATAAAAGACCTCTACAAGGACTGCCAGCTCCTTAAGCACCTTCTATGATAGACCGGCAGGCCGAAGGATGAAAATGGCAAGGAAGCAGCAACCAAGAAAGGGGGCGTAGCGGGCCAGGATCTGGATGACTAAAGGACAAAGTGATCCGACCAGACACGTACCGACCGAAGGACGACAACGACGCCCATATCTCCGAACGACTAGAACAGCTATGTTGTTTTTTCCTAAAGCTTCAATCTTACCATTGTTTACTTAGTATATGCTCCTGTAAAAGCACCCTGACCCAAACACTTTTTAGCCCGGGGCGCTCGGGGGTTCACTAGGGTACACTACTATCATTATGCTTAATGACTACCTCCCTATTTTGTTTACATATGGTGAAATTCCTTCCTACCCAACCAACGGGATAGTTTGTTCCTTAGTTTTGCTTTACGTAGCTTTGCTTTAAAAACATTCCAACCAATCGCACCCTGCCTTTCCCTACGGTTACGAGCAGCCGAGCCTCGTGGGCCACGCCCCAGGCTCCCAAGATCGCGGCCTATGGGACAAATGGGCAGGTATAAGAAAGAAAGAATAAAAAACAAAATTATGCTAAGGGAAGACTGAGGAACAAAAGGGAACAGGCTCCCCTGAATGGAGCAATTCCATCACAGAAAACAAAACCGACGGTAGTCATTAAGCACACAGTAATGTTTACACGAGGGCTCCCCCACAAACTTAAACTTCTACCTTCACTAAATTACTTATATTTTGCAAGCTATTGGACTGGCCCGACGCATCTGCTGTCGGAGCGACTGATGAGGGCGCGTGCTGCTCACTCCCCGGCGGCACGACATTTGGCTCGATCGGGGCTGGCACAACATTAAGGACTACAATTTGGAAGTGCACTACCATCCAGGGAAAGCCAATGTTGTAGCCGATGCACTTAGTCAGAAATCTCATTGCAACACTGTGGAAGCATTGTTAGAAGATGGATTTAATTTGCTACATCCGGTTGTACTGCATAATATCACTATCAGTTGTTCACTTGAGAGCAAAATCCTAGAACTACAGAAGACAAATGTAGGTATATTTCACATCAAGAGAAAGATGCAAGAGCAAGAAACCAAGCATTTTAGATTAGATGAAAGAGGTGTGCTATGGTTTGTGGACCGACTTGTGGTACCAAAGGACCATGAGCTTAGAAATCAAATTTTAGATGAAGCTCATTCGTCTAAGTTGTCTATCCATCCGGGTAGTAGTAAGATGTATCAAGATTTGAAAACCCATTTCTGGTGGACTAAGATGAAGAAGATCGTAGCTTATGTCCCTAGGTGCGATAATTGTAGTAGAGTAAAAGTTGTTCATATGAAATCTGCTGGGTTACTTAAACCATTACCTATTCTAGGTTGGAAATGGGAAGAAATAAGTATGGACTTTATCACAGGCCTTTCGGTGACACAGCGAGGTCATGATTCTATATAGGTCATTGTAGATCGCCTCACCAAGTTAGCACATTTTATACTGGTGAACACAACAGATCGCGTAGTGAAATACACCGAACTATATGTTTCTTAGATTGTGAGATTACATGGAATACCTAGGACCATAATCTCAGATTGAGGACCATAGTTCATAGCTTGTTTCTAGGAGCACTTGCATCAGGCTTTGGGGATGAAGCTAATTAGAAGTTTAGCATACCATCCACAAACTTCAGGACAGACAGAGCGAGTGAACCAAATTCTAGAAGATCTGCTAAGAGCTTGTGTTATATCTTCCAAGGGTTCATGGGAGAAATGGCTACCTTTAGCTGAGTTCTCTTACAACAACAGCTATCAAGCAAGCATCAAGATGGCTCCTTTTGAAGCCTTATATGATAGAAAATGTAGAACTCCATTGAATTGGATTGAGCCCAGTGAAAGGAGATACTTTTGTATTAACTTTGTCACTGAAGCTGAAGAGCAAGTGCATATTATTCAACAGCATATGAAAGCCATTAAGTCCAGACAAAAGAGTTATGCTGATAAAAGAAGAAGACCACTGGCTTTTGAAGTGGGAGACTATGTGTACTTGAAAGTATCACCCATGAAAGGAGTACAGAGATTTGGAGTGAAAAGAAAGCTCGCGCCTAGATATGTAGGGCCGTACAAGATTATTGAATGAAAAGGAAATGTCGCTTACAAGTTATAGCTTCCACCAGAGATGAGTGCAATATTCGATGTCTTCCATGTTTCTTAGTTGAAGAGATGTCTTTGTGTACCTGAAGAAGCCATTGCACCCACCAGCATTAAGCTCCAATCAGATTTGACCTATGAAGAGAAGCCAATCCTAGTGTTAGAAGAGATGGAAAGAGTGACCTAGAGTAAGATCATTAAGTTCTATAAGGTGGTGTGGAACAATCACAGTGAATAAGATGCCACATGGGAACGAGAGGATTATTTATGAGAGGTTTATCCCGCCTTTTTCTAAGAATGGTAGGTCTTGCAAATCTTGGGACAAGATTTTTATAAGGGGGAGGGGCTAATGGGAGCAGGGATCCCAATCTTCCATCAGGTAGTGATAACTATCGTTGTGGAGGAGAATGACACATTGATCCAGCTCTAGGTCGAAAGATCAAACCCTACAATCTTAGCACCTCAACTCCTCTGGTTATCAATCCAGACACGAATCCAGTTGACCTCACCAAGAAGGCTAATCCCTGCCTATGCAATGAAGAACACAAGCAAGAACAAGAAAGAAAGCAACCAAATTACAGATGAATGATTAATCTCACGAAGTTGGGGTCTCACAAACCGATGATCGGCGAAACTGTTCTTGACAGATTAATCTAAGCAAAACCCAAAACCTAATGATGGTAGCGGCGTATGATTATAAAGGTCTTAGGGTCCTCGCCTACCCTGGACACGCCTCCTAATGGGCCCAAACACGATACACGGTCCATCGGACCAAAAGACGGTGTCGTAGCACCCTGGCAGATTCTAGATGCTAAATTTTTTATGATTCCCATTGATTCTGGAGGTCTTTTGATGTGAGACCACTTGTATTGGCTTCCTTATCAAATTATCTTTCTAACCATATGTGGATCATCAAAAACGGAGTCCAGATGCATTCTGGGTGAGCAGTTTAAAGCAGACTGGTCCTAGAGGCCGAGGCAGACTCAAAATCATGTAGGACCGGGCCTCTGGATTCTGTTGAACGTCCTTGCTGGTCATCAATGCCTCTACCTCTTCCTCTAAGTCCCTCATGACCCTCTCCAATATTCCTATGCAAGATAACATCATTAGGTAGTAGTCTATTCTCAAAAGTATGATAAGGATCGCTTAAGAACGAGCTCACCTCTAAATTGAGTTGACGCATTTGAGCTCGGGTCATTGGACCTTGCATGACAGTTGGAGGATCAGTGAGTACATTCGAAGGAATAATGTCCTCATCATCCTCCCCCTCTTGAAACTAAGTCGTCCTTGACTCAAGCTCTTCTTCTTCTCCCAAATAAGGCTTCAAATCTGCAATGTTAAAGGTGGGACTAACCCCGAACTCGGGTGGCAACTCAAGTTTGTAGGCATTATCATTTATTTTCTCAATTATCTTATAAGGACCAGCTGCTCTTGGCATTAATTTAGACTTACGCAGCTCAAGAAATCTATCTTTTCTCAAATGTAACCAAACCAAATCACCTGGTTCAAGTTTAATTTCTTTTCTACCTTTACTACCAACAATTCTATACTTTTCATTCATTCTTTCAATATTTGCTTTAGTTGTTTCATGCAACTTATGAATGAATTCAGCACACTCTCTAGCATCACTATGTGTTCTCTCAGTGGTAGGTAAAGGCAAAAGATCAATAGGAGCACGAGGGTTAAAACCATACACTACATGAAAAGGACTTACCTTGGTGGTGGAATATTCCGCCCTGTTATATGCAAACTCCACATGCGGCAAACACTCTTCCCACATCTTCAAATTGCGCTTCAAAATGGCTCCCAACATGGTGGACAATGTTTGATTCACTACCTCAGTTTACCCATCAGTTTGGGGATGACATGTTGTAGAAAACAGCAGCTTGGTTCCCAATTTATTCCACAAAGTGTGCCAAAAATGACTCAAAAATTTTGCATCGTGATCTGAAACAATAGTAGAAGGCATACCATGCAAGCGAATGATTTCTTGAAAGAAAAGGTCAGTAATATGAACAACATCGTCGCTCTTATGACAAGGAATAAAATATGCCATCTTAGAAAAATGATCAACCACCACAAAATACTCTCCCTCCCCCTCTTAGTCCTTGGCAAACTCAACACAAAATCCATAGATATATCAGCCTAAGGAGTAGAAGAAACATGAAGAGGCATATACAAACCATGTGGGTTCAACCGCGACTTAGCTTTTTGACATGTGGTGCACTGAGCCACGTACCATTCTACATCTCGCCTCATGAAAGCTCTAGTTTGGTTTTGGTGAATTGATGAAACCCTAAGTGCTAACCTAGTTTATCAAGTGATCATGAGATAGGTAGCACACTCCAAGTCGTGAAGCAAATGAAGATCATAGCATGATAAAGATGTTGCCATGGTAATGATCAAGTGCTTCGACTTGGAAAGAAGAAAGAGAAAAATAAAAATCTCAAGGCAAAGGTATAAACCATAGGAGCTATTTTGTTTTGTTGATCAAGACACTTAGAGAGTGTGATCACATTTAGGTTTAATAGCCGTACTATTAAGAGGGGTGAATCTCGTATCGGAATGTGGTTATCAAAGTGCCACTAGATGCTCTAACTCATGGCATATGCATTTAGGATCTAGTGGAGTGCTAACACCCTTGAAAATGTTTGTGAAAATATGCTAACACATGTGCACAAGGTGATACACTTGGTGGTTGGCATATTTGAGCTAGGGTGAAGAAGATATAGTTGAAAAGGAGTTAGTCACGCTGGTTATAGAGTGACCGGACATGTCCGGTATGGTGACCGGACACATCCGGTATTTGGTGACGAACTCAGCGACCGGACACGTCTGGTCACCACACTAGACACATCCGGTGTGAATCAGCAAACACAGTGTTTCGGCAGAACAGTTGATTGGACGCTGGCAGCGTCCGGTCCAGTGTGACCAGACGCGTCCGATCGAGCATGGATGCTTACTGTACTCGACCAGACACAGCGGCTCAGCATCCGATCATTTGTGTTTATGCATCTGGTATTCATGGTCGGAGCGTCCGGTGCTGTGTCCAGTGCATTCTGACCAAAGCGTCCGATCGATGAGCAGTCAGCCAAATATTTGAGCCAACAGCTCTATTTCGTGGGGGGGCTTCTATTTAAGCCCCATGGTGGAGAGCCAAAAGGTACTCTAGTGGATTGCTCGTGGCTTGTGTGATCCTCATCTTGTGTTGGTTGTGCGGCACCCTATTGAGGGTTTGGTGTGTGAAGCCAATTAGCGTGTGAACCTCCAAGTGAGTGAATCGCCACAACAAGGACTAGCTTGCCAGCAAGGAAGTGAACCTCGGTAAAAAATCATTGTGTTCATCATTGATTTCGAGGTGATTGGTCTTCATTGTTATTCATCCTTATGATTGATTGGTTCCTTCATCTACACGGTGGTATAACCTTCTTGATCACTCTCTTTACATTACCGCAAACTAGTTGTCAAGTTCTTTAGTGTAGCTAGTTGTGAGAGCTTGCTTGGTTGGTTGGTGTGGCTCTTTAGTTAGCCTTTGAGAGCACACTAACATAGGGTAGTGTCATAGCTATTGTGTGAATAGACACTATCTAAACTAGAATTGTGATAGGTGGCTTGCTTTTTTGAGTAGGCTAGCACAACACTTGCTTCGCCTCATAATTGTCTAACCATTTTGTTAAGTGTTGTCGTAGAAATTTTTAATAGGCTATTCACCCCCATCTAGCCATTTGGACCTTTCAAGTGGTATCAGAGCCGAGGTCATCGTGATTTGAGGCTTAACAACCTTTGGTGTAAAAATGGCTCAAATCAACAACACCAAGAAGCCACCCCAATTTGATGGATCAAATTATCCATATTGGAAGTCAAAGATGACCACACATATCAAGTCAATCAATAGAAGAGTGTGGAAGGTGGTAGAAACTAAAATTGAGATTGAAGATCCGGAGAATCCCACCGCGGCTGAAGAAGTGCTTCTCCAAAACAATGACATTGCTCTAAGTGCTATTCATGATGCAATTGATGAAAAAACATTTGGGCAAATCAAGAATATTGAGATGGCTCATGAGGCTTGGAAGAAATTGGAAGAATAATTTGAGGGCACTCAAGCCGTGAAGGGTGCAAAGGCATACATCTTCAAAGAGAAGTTTGCAAGCTTCAAGATGAAGGAGGATGAGAGTGTGCCAGAGATGTTTCATAGGCTTCAAGTGCTTATCAATGATCTCAAAGCACTTGGAGAAGAGGTGAAGGACAAGGACTTCTCCCACAAGTTCTTAAGATGCTTACCTTCAAGATTTGGCACATTGGTCATAATTCTAGTGAGGAGTGGTTTGGACACCATAACACCAAACCAAGTATTGGGAGACATCATGACTGATGATACATATAGAGATGAAGATGAGAAGGAAGAAAAGAAGGAGAAGAAAGATGAGAAGAAGAAGAGCGTGACATTCAAGGCCACATCATCCAAGGGCAAAGCTGGGCAAGAAACATCAAGTGAAGATGATGATTCATGGGATGATGATGATGATGATGAGAAGATGGCTCTCTTTGTCAAGAGATTCGGCAAGTTCATGGTGAAGAAGGGCTACCATGCTAGAAGGAAGAAGTCTTCATCCAAGAACAAAGATCATCTTGTTGCTCAATGCCCATACAATAGCGACAATGATGATGACAACAAGAAGAAGGACAAGAAGGAAAAGAAAGAGAAGAAGGACAAGATGGCCTTCAAGAAAAAGAAGGGTGATTCATATGTAGTCACTTGGGATAGTGATGCTTCATCAAGTGATGATGATGATGATAGTGATGATGTCAAGACCACCAAGAAGAAGGTTCTTGCAAGCATTGCTATCAATGAGAAGCCTTCTCTCTTCAAATCTTCATCATGCTTCATGGCTAAGGCCATTAAGGTACAATCTTGTGATGATGAAAGTGATGAAGAATATGATGATGATAATGAACATGAAAATGAAAATGATAGTGATAGTGATAATGATGAACCTATTAAGGATGAATTATTTGACATGCTAGAAGATGCTAAAGAACATTTTGACATTAAGAGAAGAGAATGCAAGAGCTTGAATAAGGAGGTAAAAGCCCTTAAGCAAGCCCTTGATGAGCTCAAAGCTACTCATGAGAGGCTAGAGGAAGCCCATAAGAAACTAGGCAAGGCTCACAAGAAGCTTGAAAAAGCTCATTCTTCTTTGCTTAATGAGCAAAATTAAAAGAAGCATGTTGAAACTTGTAATATAGGCTTAACTTGTGAATAATTGATGAATCATTATCTATACCTATCATTGTTGCTCCCACTAACCCTTCTTGTAGTACTTCCACCTCCACCTCATCTAGTAGTGACGGTCTCACTTGTGATGCCTCACTAGTGGTTGAGAATGAGAACCTCAAGAAGGAGGTCAACAAGCTCACTCACACCTTAGCTAAGGCTTATGGTGGTGAGGACCGCTTGCTTATGTGCTTGGGTAGCCAAAAACCTTCTCTCTACAAAGAGGGATTGGGCTATACCCCCAAGAAAGGCAAGGTGGCCTTTGCTCCTCACAAGACTAGTTTTGTGAAGAATAATGGTCGGTTTTGCAATAGTTGCAAGCAAGTGGGTCATAAAGAGCAAGAATGCAACAATAAGAGCAAAAATGCTAATGTATCCTTCATAAAGCTTGATACATGCTATATGCTTACTAAGGGTACAAATGGTGTGAAGGCTAAGTTCATTGGTAAACCATGGATGGGCTCAAAGAAGAAAGCCATTTAGGTACCAAAGAGCTTAGTGACTAACCTTCAAGGACCCAAGCAAGTTTGGATACCTAAAAGGAATTGATCTTCTTTTGTAGGTCAATTACAAAGCCGGAGGAAGGCATTGGGTTCTTGATAGTGGGTGCACTCAACACATAACCGGTGATGCAAGAATGTTCAACTCAATCAACACCAATGGCAATGATGGTTATGATAGTATCACATTTGGTGACAATGGCAAAGGCAAGGTCAAAGGGCTTGGTAAGATTGCAATATCAAATGATATGAGCATATCCAATGTGTTGCTAGTAGAGAGCTTGAACTTCAATTTGCTATCCATGACACAATTGTGTGATCTTGGATTCAAATGCATATTTGGGGTAGATGATGTAGAAATCATAAGTGTAGATGGCTCTAATTTGATCTTCAAAGGTTTTAGATATGAGAATCTATACTTGGTTGATTTCAATGCTAGTGAAGCTAGATTATCTACATGCTTGTTCACTAAGTCTAGCATGGGTTGGTTATGGTATAGAAGGCTTGGTCATGTTGGAATGAAACAATTGAATAGATTGGTTAAGCATGACTTAGTTAAAGGCTTGAAAGATGTTGTGTTTGAAAAGGATAAGCTTTGTAGCTCTTGTCAAGCCGGCAAACAAGTTGGAAACACCCATCCTAAGAAAAGCATGATGAGCACTAGCAAAGCATTTAAGTTATTGCACATGGATTTATTTGGGCCAACACAATACACTAGTATTGGTGGAAACAAATATGGCTTTGTAATAGTGGATGACTACACAAGATACGCATGTGTATTCTTTCTAGTGGACAAAAGTGATGTATTTGCAACATTCAAATCCTTTGTCAAAGGCATTCACAATGAGTTTGAAACAACCATCAAAAGAGTTAGAAGTGACAATGGTAGTGAGTTCAAGAACACTAGAATTGATGAGTTGTGTGATGAATTTAGAATTAGACATCAATTCTCGGCCAAGTACACACCTCAATCAAATGGCCTTGTTGAGAGAAAGAATAGAACACTCATTGATATGGCAAGGTCTATGCTTAGTGAGTACAATGTGAGTCAATCTTTTTGGGCTGAAGCTATCAACATGACTTGCTATTGTAGCAACCGCCTCTATTGTCACCGATTGAAAGAGAAGACACCATATGAGCTCTTGAATGGTAGAAAGCCAAACATTGCATATTTTTGAGTTTTTGGTTGCAAATGCTATATCTTGAAGAAAGGTACAAGATTGGGCAAGTTTGACAAGAAGTATGATGAAGGATTCCTACTTGGCTATTCCACTACAAGCAAAGCATATAGAGTTTGGAATTTGGATAGTGGTACTCTTGAGGAAGTTCATGACGTTGAATTTGATGAAACCAAGGGTCATAAGTAGAGAATGAGAACTTGGAAGATGTTAGAGGCATTCAACTTTCAAATGCCATGAAGAACATGGATATTGGTGAATTGAGGCCTAGGCAAGTGAATGATGATGAAGATGATCAAGTGCAAGTGCTCTCTAACTCAAATGTGCAAGATGATACAAATCAAGTTAGTACAAGTGGCTCTCATGACAATGAACAAGATCAAGTGGCTAGTACATCATCTCAACTCAATGATCAAGCAAGTGCAAGTAATCAAGTTCCAATCCTCCAACCAACCAATGTTGCAAGAGATCATCCATTGGACACTATCATTGGTGATATTTCTAGAGGTGTACAAACAAGATCAAGATTGGCATTATTTTGTGAGCATTTCTCATTTGTGTCATCCATTGAACCAAAGAAGATAGATGAAGATTTGAAGGATGTTGATTAGGTAAATGCTATGCATGAAGAATTGAATAACTTCACAAGAAATCAAGTATGGGAGTTAGTAGAAAGGCCAAAGGGACACAATGTGATTGGAACCAAACGGGTCTTTAGAAACAAGCAAGATCAAGATGGGATAGTAGTAAGGAACAAAGCAAGATTGGTAGCACAAGGCTATACACAAGTTGAAGGTCTTGACTTTGGAGAAACATATGCCCTGATTGCTAGATTGGAAGCAATTAGAATCTTGCTAGCCTATGTTTGTGCCCACAACATCAAGCTCTATCAAATGGATGTCAAGAGTGCATTTCTCAATGGCTACATAAATGAAGAAGTATATATTGAGCAACCTCCTGGTTTTGAAGATGACAAAAAGCCCAACCATGTATACAAGTTGAAGAAAGCATTATATGGCTTAAAGCAAGCACCTAGAGCATGGTATGAGAGATTGAGGGATTTCCTACTCTCTAAAGGGTTCACAATGAGTAAGGTTGACACCACTCTTTTCATCAAGAAGATTGGAAAAGATCTATTTGTATTGCAAATATATGTTGATGACATCATATTTGGATCAACCAATTAAGACTTTTGTGATGAATTTGGAAAGATGATGGCTAATGAGTTTGAGATGTCCATGATTGGAGAGTTGAGTTACTTCCTTGGTCTTCAAATCAAGCAATTGTTGAATGGTACATTTGTGAGTCAAGGCAAGTACATCAAGGATATGATCAAGAAGTTTGGCATGAGTGATAGCAAAGTCATTAGCACACCAATGGGAACAAATGGCAACTTGGATAATGATGCAAGTGGAAATATAGTGGATCAAAAGTTATATTGGTCTATGATTGGAAGCCTACTCTATGTGACCGCATCAAGGCTGGATGTCATGTTTAGTGTATGCATGGGTGCAAGATTTCAAGCCTCACCAAGAGAAAGTCAATTGAAGGCTACAAAGAGGATATTGAGGTACTTGAAGCATACACCAAATGTTGGTTTGTGGTATCCCAAAGGAGCAAAGTTTGAGCTAGTTGGTTACTCTGACTCAGATTATGCAGGATGCAAGGTTAAAAGGAAGAGCACCTCGGGCATATGTCAATTGTTGGGAAGATCACTTATTTCATGGTCATCAAAGAAGCAAAATAGTGTTGCATTATCAACCGCCGAAGCCGAATACATATCCACCGGTAGTTGTTGTGCACAAGTACTTTGGATGAAGGCCACTTTGAGTGACTTTGGAATCAAGTTCAAGAAAGTGCCATTGCTATGTAACAATGAGAGTGCAATCAAGTTGACCAACAATCCGGTTCAACATGTAAGAACAAAGCACATTGATGTCTGCCACCATTTTATAAGAGATCACCAACAAAAAGGGGACATTTGCATTGAAAGTGTTGGCACCGAAGATCAACTTGCCGATATATTCACCAAGCCATTGGATGAGAAAAGGTTTTGCAAGCTAAGGAATGAGTTGAACATATTGGATTTCTCAAATATGTGTTGATGCACCCCCACTTATATGACATGCCTCTCCTTCGAGCTATTCAAGGTAAAAGTTGTTTGGCATGACATACATCCTTGCTAAGGACATGTTTAGTGCATCTAGTCACACTTTCAATCTTTTTCTAGGACCTTCAAGTGGTTCTATTTTATTAGGCTCATTCATGAAAATCAAATGAATTTGATGTTTATATGATATCACTATTGCTTCTATGCTTGACTTGATCTAGTGATAGCATATGACATGTTTATGGGCTTGTAAACCTAGTGTTTGATCTAGAAAATGAGCTCTAAGTATTTAACTCAACATGGTACAAGATAACCCTTATTTGGAGGTGTGAAGAAGCTTGTCCTTGGATCAAACCGAGTTAAATATCTTTGGCAAATAATCTAGATTGGACCAAATTTGGGAAAATAATCATCACCCCATTGATTGACATTGATAATATCTACCTATCTATATTTCGAGCCTCTGTGGTCATTAATGACAAAGGGGGAGAAACAAAGATATAAGTAATAGGGATATAAGTAATAGGGGGAGAGTTTGACACAGGGGGAGAGATATGACAAAGGAAAGGGATCAATTAAAATTTTGAGCACACAAGTAGGGGGAGCAAGCTCATGAACTTGTATGGTGCATTTGAATGTGCATTTCATATGTTTGCTTGCATATCATAAGTTCTAAATTTTAAAATATCCATGCTTGTGTGGTGTATGCTAGTTGTAAGATTGAATGATGAAATGAAATCACTATATAACCTTCTTTTCCAAGTAAGTTTTTACAAGTGGTATCTTTTCAAAGTATGTTTCCAAGTGATATAAAGCTAACCATGGTGCTAAGGATAGTATAATGGTGCACTCTGATTGGTATCACGCTTCAAAGGTCCATCTTTTATACCTTAGCATTCTTTGGTAGACATTGTCTCCTATATTTCCTATCTAAGCATATGTGCAAGCTATAATCCAAACTCTTAGCACATATGTAGGGAGAGCAATTGCTACCATTTGGAGTTCATGAAACTTGTCCATATCCTTTTACACATGGTAAATATGCTTGGGCAAGCAACATGGATTCAATTGAATTTCAATTCATATCTTTGTGTAAGGGTTGTCATCAATTACCAAAAAGGGGGAGATTGAAAGCTCTAGTTTGGTTTTGGTGAATTGATGAAACCCTAAGTGCTAACCTAGTTTATCAAGTGATCATGAGATCGGTAGCACACTCCAAGTCATGAAGCAAATGAAGATCATAGCATGATAAAGATGTTGCCATGGTAATGATCAAGTGCTTCGACTTTGAAAGAAGAAATAGAAAAACAAAAAGCTCAAGGCAAAGGTATAAACCATAGGAGCTATTTTGTTTTGTTGATCAAGACACTTAGAGAGTGTGATCACATTTAGGTTTGATAGCCGTACTATTAAGAGGGGTGAATCTCGTATCGGAATGCGGTTATCAAAGTGCCACTAGATGCTCTAACTCATGGCATATGCATTTAGGATCTAGTGGAGTACTGACACCCTTGAAAATGTTTGTGAAAATATGCTAACACATGTGCACAAGGTGATACACTTGGTGGTTGGCACATTTGAGCTAGGGTGAAGAAGATAGAGTTGAAAAGGAGTTAGTCGCGCTGGTTACAGAGTGACCGGACACGTCTAGTATGGTGACCGGACACATCTGGTATTTGGCGACGAACTCAGCGACCGGATGCGTCCGGTCGCCACACCGGACATGTTCGGTGTGAATCTGCAAATACAGTGTTTCGACAGAACAGTTGATCGGATGCTGGCAGCGTCTGGTCCAGTGTGACCGGACGCGTCCGGTCGAGCGTGGATGCTTACTGTACTCGATTGGATGCAGCGGCTCAACATTCGGTCATTTGTGTTTGTGCGTCTAGTATTCATGGTCGAAGCATCCAGTGCTGTGTCTGGTGCATTCTGACCAGAGCGTCCGGTCGATGCGTAGTCAGCCAAATATTTGAGCCAACAGCTCTATTTCATGGGGGCTTCTATTTAAGCCCCATGGCCGGCTCAAGCTCACTCCCTTGGCCATTTACATTGATATAGAAACCTTGTGAGCTTAGCCAAAGTCCTCCCACTCATCTCCATCATTGATTCATCATCTTTGTGAGATTGGGAGAGAATCCAAGTTCATTGCTTGAGTGTTTGCATCTAGAGGCACTTGGTGTTCATGTTCGTTGTGGATTTCGCTTGTTACTCTTGGTGGTTGCCGCCACCTAGATGGCTTGGAGCAGCGAGGATCATTGAGCGGAGGGTGGTGATTGTCTCTGGCTCCGATCATGGTAATTGTGAGGGGTTCTTGACCTTTCCCCGATAGAGAGCCAAAAGGTACTCTAGTAGATTGCTCGTGGCTTGTGTGATCCTCATCTTGTGTTGGTTGTGTGGCACCCTATTGAGGGTTTGGCGTGTGAAGCCAATTAGCGTGTGAACCTCCAAATGAGTGAATCGCCACAACGAGGACTAGCTTGCCGGCAAGCAAGTGAACCTCGGTAAAAAATCATTGTGTTCATCATTGATTCCGAGGTGATTGGTCTTCATTGTTATTCATCCTTGTGATTGATTGGTTCCTTCATCTACATGGCGGTATAACCTTCTTGATCACTCTCTTTGCATTACCGCAAACTAGTTATCAAGCTCTTTAGTGTAGCTAGTTGTGAGAGCTTGCTTGCTTGGTTGATGTGGATCTTTAGTTAGCCTTTGAGAGCACACTAACATAGGGTAGTGTCATAGCTATTGTGTGAATAGACACTATCTAAACTAGAATTGTGATAGGTGGCTTGCCTTTTTGAGTAGGCTAGCGCAACACTTGCTTCACCTCATAATTGTCTAACCGTTTTGTTAAGTGTTGTTGTAGAAATTTTTAATAGGCTATTCACCCCCCTCTAGCCATTAGGACCTTTCACCTCATCCTAGGCCAAAAGAAATGTGTGGACAGCACCTGCTATATCTTCTTGGCTCCAAAATGTCCCATCAATCCGCCTTCATGTGCCGCCTGCAACAACAAAAGACGAATAGAGCCAATTGGAATGCATAGGCGGTTAGCTCTAAACAAAAACCCATCATTGATCATGAACTTATTCCATGTACATCCTTCTCTACAATTTAGCAACACGTCCTTAAAATCAAGATCAAGCGCATATTGTTCTTTTACTGATTCAAGCCCAAAAATCCAACAATAAAGATGGGACAGCAATGTATATCATCTAGACAAAGCATTAGCAATCACATTATCCTTCCCTTTCTTGTGTTTGATAATATAAGGAAAAGATTCAATAAATTCAACCCATTTAGCATGCCTACGATTTAGATTATGTTGAGAGCGAAGATGCTTAAGTGATTCATGATCAGAATGAATAACAAATTCTTTTGGCCACAAATAATGACGCCACGTCTCTAAAGAACGGACAAGTGCATACAATTCCTTATCATACGTGGAATAATCAAGAACAGGACCATGCGATTTTTTACTAAAGTAAGCAATGGGTTTACCATCTTGCATCAAAACACCCCCAATGCCAACTCCACTAGCATCACATTCTAGCTCAAAAGTCTTACCAAAATTTGGAAGTTGTAGCAATGGTGCGTGTGTGAGCTTGTCCTTCAAAGTGTCAAAGGACTCCTCATGTGCCTTTCCCCAATGAAACACCACCCCTTTGTTTGTCAACTCATGCAACGGGGCAGCAATGGTGCTGAAATCTTTGACGAAGCGGCGGTAGAATCCTACAAGACCAAGAAAACTCATCACCTGTGTAACGGTTTGGGGGATCGGCCCACTCTTTATGGCTTCAATTTTCATCTCGTCCACCTCAATTCCCTATGGAGTTACATCATAGCCAAGAAAAGAATCTCGATCCGTGCAAAAGATGCACTTCTCAAGGTTACCAAATAAACGTGCATCACGTAAAGCATTAAAAATAGCACGTAAGTGATCCATATGTTCATCAAAAGACTTGCTATAAATCAATATATCATCAAAGTAAACTACCACAAAACGACTAATAAAAGCTCTTAAAACCTCATTCATTAAGCGCATGAAAGTGCTAGGTGCATTTGTCAAACAAAAAGGCATTACTAACCACTCATACAACCCGAATTTGGTTTTAAACACAGTTTTCCATTCATCTCCAAGTTTCATTCTAATTTGATGGTAGCCACTTCGCAAGTCAATCTTGGTGAAAATTATAGAACCACACAACTCATCAAGCATGTCGTCTAGCCTAGGAATAGGATGACGATACCAAATAGTAATATTATTGATGGCTCTACAATCAACACACATACGCCAAGTTCCATCTTTCTTAGGAACCAAAAGAATAGGAATGACACAAGGACTAAGGCTTTCACGTACATACCCGCGGTCCAAAAGGTCTTGGACTTGCCGCTAAATTTCCTTAGTCTCCTCGGGATTAGTTCGATAGGCAGCACGGTTGGGCAATGTTGCTCCTAGAATCAAATCGATTTGATGCTCTATCCCTCTCATAGGTGGTAACCCTGGGGGTATCTCAGCTAGAAAAATGTCCTCATACTCCTGCAAAAGGTTAGTGATAGCAGGAGGCACTGAGCTAACAATATCATCAAGCAAAAATATAGCTCGTTTGCATACCAAAGCGTAGCAAATATCATCATCAGAAATTTCAGCAAAGTCACATTTTGTTGCAAGCATAACACCACCCTTCAATTTAATCCCCTCAGCCTTAGAAATAGATGTAGACTTATCCTTTTTAGGTGGAAGAATAGAATTAGCAACTTGTTGATTTTTAGATTAAACATCATTCAAACTAGCAACGCGTTCTCTATCAGCTTGTACAATTTGAGTAGAGGTCAAAGGTACCAAAGTAATTTTCTTTCCTTTATGCTCAAAGGTGTATTTATTACTTCTACCATGGTGTGTAGCATCATTATCATGTTCCCAATGATGACCCAATAAGAGTGAACAGGCTTGCATAGGTACCGCATCACAATCAACAGAATCAGCATAAGAACCAATGGAAAATGAAACTCTACAAGTTTGTGTTACCTTTGCTTTTCCAGAATCATTTAGCCACTGAATATGGTATGGACGTGGGTGTGGGTGTGTGGTCAATCCAAGCTTCTTGACCAAATTAGAACTCACCAAATTATGGCAGCTACCTCCATCAATAATGACACGTGCTCGACGGTTGCTGATGACGAAGAAAATCTGAAACAAGTTATGGCGTTGTAGCTTCTCAGGTTCCTGCACTTGTGAGCTGAGCACCCACTATACAATGATGCTCCTATAGGCCACCGTGGCCTCGTCACCAAGGACTTCGCCGTCCTCCTCATCTGCATCTTGGTCTTCTTCATCCTCAATGTTAGAGGTGCTGATATAATCATCTTCTATAGCAATATATGCCTGCTAACTTGGGCAGTCCTTCTGCATATGTCCAATGCCATGGCAGCGGTGGCACTAAATGCCCGAAGTGCGTCCTATCGATGCAACGGATGAGGCACTCTTGGTAGGCACCTGCAAAGAATTTTTACCTGAATCTAAAGGTCGTGCAGGAGGTGCCTTAGGTGTAGTGATAACTCCAGAGGCTGTTGGTCGCTTGCTCACTAGTGGAGGCACCCAAAAAGTGGTTGGCTTGGTTAGCCCTGAAGATGGTGCCGAGCATGGCGTGTATGTGGTGCTGACCTTGCTCTTGCTCTGCTATTCATGCCCCTGCAATTCATTTTCTGCAAGCATAGCAAACTAAAATAACTGGTTGACAGTGTTAAATTCTTTATAATCAACAATGTCCTAAATCTCACACCTCAAACCCAAATAAAAATGACAAATGGAATCTTCATTCCTCTCGACAACACTACAACGCATCAATCCCTTTTGGAGCTCACCATAGTAATCCTGTACAGATTTATCTCCTTGTTCTAAACGCATTAATTTCTTACGCAAGTCTCTATGATAAGAAGGAGGTACAAAATGATCATGCATAGCTACCTTAAGTTCTTCCCACGAACCAGGTAAAGCATCCTGTGTAGCTAGCCCATTCCACCAAATAATGGCAAAATCCTTAAACTCACTAGTAGCTTGTCGAACTCTTTGATGCTCAGGCACAAGGTGGGCACTAAACTTTTGTTCTACTATCATCTCCGAATCAAGATATCCCTCAGCATCATAATGACCCAAAAAATATGGTATTGTGAACTTAATCTTAGCATAAGGATCATCGGGCACACGGTGATTATTACCTTGATGGTGGTGGACACCACCCATACCTGTCGTGTTGCGGTGAAGACGTTGTCGTAATCTTGCTTGTTGGAAGGCTGATCGATCTATGTTCCCACTGGCATCATGCACCATGTCTTCTAGCAAGAGACCATCGGTGTTGCTGTCGGAGACGTCGTTATTGCCCGCCATAAAGGTTTCCAACTCAGTAACCTTGTCGGTTAGCATGGAAATTCGTTTGTCCAATCTCTCCATGCTATTGTCAATGTTGAGTTCAATGAGTGCATCAGTGATGGCCTCATTCATCCTTTTTTGGGCATCCTCTACAATAGCTTGCATTTGCTCTTGGCTGACATACTCGTTGAAATCCTTAGGATTGTTATCTCTAGTCTGATCACCTCCTGCCATTATAAACACGAAAACAGGAACAAATGGTGAAAGTTATCCCTACCAAATGACTATGTGGTTGCAATTGCAGTGGTGTCACTTTTCTCAACAAGTGGAAGCATCTTACCAAGCTCTTACAAAGTTCTTACCAACATAAGCAGTGGGTGGTACAACCAGCGGCTAGTTCGTGATACCTATGAGGCAGTGGTAACGAGATTGCAAGACCCTTTTTCTGTACTAATCTGAAGAGTTTATGGAGCTTGGAAGGCACGTAAAGAATAATATGTATATTTGGCACACAAGTTAGTAACAGAAAGTAATGCTGAATTATAGTCCAAAGTACTTGCTCTCGTTGCTGGTCTAAAATGCTTCAAATACCAGGTGTGTGACAAATAAGTATGGTGGATAGCAAGGTGACAGGTGTGTGAAAAACAAGTATGGTAGATAGCAACAACAACACAAACAAGGAAGAAGATAGCACACGCTAACACAGCTCACTTTGGCCTTCTCTATGTGCTCCTCTAGATATTGTTCCTCTTTTGTCCCACTATTTTTTCTATTTTTTGGGTTGTCGTTGTTTTTTTGGGAAATTTCCACTATTTCTTTTTATTTTTTTATATTTTTCCTTCACTTAGGAGCACAAAAGAAGTAACCACAAAAAATATGAGCTTAAACAAGTGAAAGACATGGCCTATGGAAATTTTAGAAGATGTGCTCAAAATCAACAAAAAGCTTGTGACCACGAAAAGAGGATCTTGTGACCAGTTTTTGACTAAATTAAAAAATTTTGACCCCAGCAAGACCAGGGATAGATGGATCCAAAAAAAATTCTGATCGATTTTGATATATGGAACGTCGAAATCTGAGTTCGCATGCAAAAACTAGACCAGTTTTAAGAATTAGTTCCGAATTAGAGGACAAAACGGGAACAATGTGCGCAAAATTAGTCACGGCAGCAAGGATTTGATGGAAACGGTGGAGGAAAACACACGAACTGGACTCTAACATGACCTAACCAGCAACAAGACCTCGACCAGGACACAAACTCAATACGATGGACTCTGAAACTAAAATATGCAGAGGCTACGACGCGTAAGGTTCTAGGATAGGAAAAAAAACAAGTATGGCACTGGACGATGGGACGAATGTGAAACACTCAAAACTAGGGGATAAATGTGAACTTGACGGTATACCTTAGCTCTGATTACCACTTAATGGGAATGGGGATCCCGATCTTCCATCAAGTAGTGATAACTATCGTTGTGGCAGAGAATGACACACCGATCCGGCTTCAGATCGAAAGATCGAACCCTGTAATCTTAGCACCACAACTCCTCTGGTTATCAACTAAGACACGAATCTGGTTAACCTTGCCAAGAAGGCTAATCCCTACCTGCACAATGAAGAACTCAAGCAAGAACAAGAAAGAAAGCAACCAAATTGCAGATGAATGATTAATCTCACGAAGTTGGGGTCTCACAAACCGATGATTGACAAAACTGTTCTTGACAGATTCATCTAAGCAAAATTCAAAACCTAATGACGGTGATGGCATATGATTATACAGGTATTAGGGTCATCGCCTACCCTAGACACGCCCCCTAATGGGCCCAAATAAAATACACGATCCATCAGACCAAAAGACAGTGTCGCAGCACCCTAGTAGATTCTAGATGCTGACTTGTTTCAATGATTCCCATTGATTCTAGAGGCCTTTTGATGTGAGACCACTTGGATTGGCTTCTTTATCAAATTAGATTTCCAACCATATGTGGATCGTTGAAAACAGAGTCCGGATGCATCCTAGGTGACCAGTTTAAGGCAGACTGGTCCTAGAAGCCGAGGCAGACTCGAAATCATGTTGGACCGGGCCTCCAGTTTTTGTTGAACGTCCTTGCTGGTCATCAACACCTCCACCTCTTCCTCTAAGTCCATCATGACCCTCTCCAATGTTCCTAAGCAAGATAACATCATTAGGTAGTAGTTTATTCTCAAAAGTATGAAAAGGATCGCTTAAGAACGAGCTCACCTCTAAATTGAGTTGACGCATTCGAGCTCGGGTCATTGGACCTTGCATGACGGTTGGAGGATCAGTGGGTACATCTGAAGAAGTGATGTCCTCATCAGGGGCTGTAACACCCTAGGTGTTAGACTTGCATAATTTGACTTGCATTGCATGAGCATGAGCATCGAGCATTCATATATAAGCTTTTATAGTTGAAACATGTGATTGAAACATATGAAACATGCTTGTTATTTTATGTTTCCTTCTATATATGCATAAAATCATGTGTGAATACATGTGAATAGTTGATGTGAGTCACTAAAACATCTTAGCTACACTTAGGATGACTAGTGGAACAATGTTCATGAGGGTCACTTTGATTGATCAAGTACTTAAGTGATGGTATGTATGGTGACCTGGAAAGCTTTATGTGTAACCAATGTATGAAATGATTGTGTGACCCTAGGAATAGCTTAAACATGTTTGGAATGTCATTAGAAACAACTTTGGTATTCATGGCTAGGGCTAATTTGGTCACTAAGTCATAGTTTAAGTGTATACCATCATTTGAATGTAGCATGTTTGACCTAGTTTGAACTATGTGATAGAGACTTTGCATGGAGGTGGTCACTAAAGCAAAGTTGTAGTATTTGGTGAGAGGAACAACTTTTATTTTTTGGTCACAAGCTAGTTCAGCTCCTAACATGCTTGAAATTGGCTCACAAAAATCAGCTTTGCACTATTTTCAACACTTAAGAAAATTTTTCTAAGTCTTATACACTAACAGTTCGACAGCCTCAACTTGGTGATGATTTTACTCACTAACCATTGAGATTTGGACTTCAGTTTCTTAAGATAATTTGTAGATGGTACTTAGGGCTACAAGTTCTGTTCAGGATGTTTGCACTAACAAGCTACGGGTTAGGAAATTCAAACGATTGAAATCGCTTTGTCAGGCTCGAGTTCAGGTGCGGATGAACGCCACACCGCGTCGGGTCATGGCCGATCAGCCACAGAACATGGCTACCACGTGGCCAATGCTGGCCGGCGATGGGCCCTTGATGCCGTGAGCTGGCACTCATTATCTGCACGCCTTGTGCCCCATTTCCACGCACCCGAGCTCACTCACTCACTCTCCATCGCCTGCTTCCGCTCTTGCCGCGGAACCAGAGCAGCGCCGCCAAACACAGCGCAGCTCCATCATCACCCAACACCCACGCCACAGCACCATCGCCGCCTCCATCTCGCCCACAGCTATGCCACACTCCCCTCTACCTCCTCGACTTGATAGCAGCAGCTGACGAGCTTCGGTGAGGGCGTATTCGCCATTTTCTTCCTCGTTGGAGATCTCGGCCGCCATGGCTGCCTCCACGGTGAGCTCGCCACCATGCTTCTCGCTTGGGCATTTGCTTTGATTCCTTGCATTAGGGCTAGTCTATGGTGTGTGCTTTCTTGTTGCATGATGTTACCATGGATAGTGGTCTCGTCGGCATAGAACATGGTGACCCACACCACCGCGCTCACACCTACGTGCCACCGCGCATGTGGCCGGAGCACGTCGGAGCACCTCGCGTCACCTAGATAGCCGTGATAGATCTGTGTCGTCACCATGGTTCTGGTGCACTCTTCGCCGAGCTCTGCCATGGCCTTCCTTGGTCGGCGCACTATAGCACAGCGCCATCATGCCACCATGGCCGACGACGAACACGCTCCTGTGCATGCGCGCCTTCACTACCTAGGTCACCCGATGCGCCTTGATGTGTAGAGCACAATGTTGGGGTTGGGTTGGCCGGAGAGCTCATCGGCGACGAGCTGAGGCCGATCCACGTCGAGCTGCGCCACCCCCCTGTTTTGTTTCACTAACGCGCGGGCCCATCTGAAGCATGGACCCCGGCTATCAGCGACACAGTTTCAAAGGATAGCTCAGTTATTTTTAGATTTACATGCTAGCTTTGGAAAATCAGAAGTTGAGTTGTAGGGATCCAAATTTGGTGAACCTAATTTTGTTGTGTTCCTTAGGAAGTGTAGTATTTTATAAAAATATGACAGGTAGAGTTTCTGATGTTTTTGTTAAGGATTAAAATGCATTTAGATAAATGCTTTTTGTATGTTTACAATTTTGTAAATTAGATATCTTGAGCTAGAAAACTCCTAAAATTGTGATTCCAATTTTGTGGGTTTTGTATTGACATGCCCTAGCTAGGAAAAATAATAAACTTGTTGTAAACTTAATTTAAATATGGTATTTCTATTTATTTATTAATAAATGGCATCTTCTAAGGAAATTTGTAGGGATAAAAATATGTAATATATTGCTATGTAAATTTTTATACAGTAGTATGGCACTAATATGAAGCTAGTAAAAATATATAATCTATTGCTTGACACTTTTCTACAGGGTTTACTATTTTCACTAAATTAACCCTTGCTAGCTTATCATTTTGTATAGAATGTTATACATGTGCAAATGGTATGAAATTTTCACAGTAGCCTATTGTGAGCATTAGGAGTCCACTATAATTTTATGATAATTTATTGTGTAGCTTTGGTGTATGTTTATTATTTACCCTAATTATTTAATTAAATTAATAAAGGCATTTAAGTAATTAAATTAGGGTTCACCATGATGTTTTGTATGATTCTTGTGATGCATAGTAACTGTTGATGTTCATAGTAAGGTGTAGAAGCCATTGATTGTATGTAATTAACTAATTATCACTTTATAATTCAAATACAAGGCTGCATGTATAGTTTTGATTGTGTGGATGATTTCATATGGATAATGGTCTTTGCTGTTAAACTTGTTAATAATAAAGTTGCAGATAACTTACTAATCTACCTTGTGTCAAATTTTCACAGTCATAGGACTTAGATTTTTAGAGTTATAGCTGTTACAAGTTTGCCCTACTTCCTTGATAGATTTGATTGAATAATTTGTTTGCCCTATATAACTATTGAATCATAGTAAGAGTATTAAAAGAAAGTTGTAGACAATTTCTTAAGCTTTCCATAATGTCCACAACCATATGATTTCGATGTATATAACTCCAGTTATGAGTAAAACAAGAAGCCGCTGTTTTGTGGTGTAGTAAATGAATTGTAAAAGTGTTTGATTAAGTAATCAAGAAGAGATATGCACCTACTCAGTAAAAATGTGATGCACTTGTTATTACTTTAACACCATACTATTTTGAATACTTACAAGAATGCATTCATCATTTGTCATCATACTATACTTGTCAGCATGTATGCATTCATAATATCTTATGCCATATTCATGCATATAGGATCGACAGAGGAAATAACGTTGCTGGAATTCAACGAAGGAGAGGAAGGGGACCAATAGAAGATTCCTCAAGCCGCAGCTCCCAAAGAAGAGGAGCAGACTCTAGAAGAGCTTCTAGAGTGCCCTGACCACCGCCCCACTTTCTTTGTAAAAGGCAAGCCCCAGAGCATTCTAAGTCTCCCAGTGTTTTACAAAATATTACTTGAGTCCTTTATGATTGATGCATTAGGTTATAAGAGTTGGTTGGAGCTACTTGATGCATAGAACTACCTTGTCTAGATATAAATACACACCTTTAACCCTATGTAGGTCTAGGATCGAATATATGCTTAGCCCTGCTTAGACCGGTAGAAGTCGGGTGATTTCCTGTCACCTGCGAGATATAGGTGGATACCGAAGCACGGTTGACTATATTTGCTATCGTGGAAAAGAAACATGGGATACAAGTAAATGGAGGTCGGATAGAGTCTATGGTGGGTTGGCTCTTGTGATTTCGTCTGTGCCGATTAAGGACCGTACCATTGTTGGACCTTTTGACAAGATTAAACACATGCCTATCACTTAGCTAGTCGGATAACTCGTTCTGGCCATGAAGCTGAGTAGCTCAACTCAAGCTGGGCCCTGCTCTATAAGAGTGTGCACTCTAGATGGTAGTAAGGATGTGTGGGGAGCCAGACGTGAGCCCAAGGGTAGGCTAGGCCTGAACATCCTGGCAGTTGGTGGTCCCTGATTATGCGGCGCTGGGCGAACCCGTGAAATGTGTACTTGAGTTGTACCAAAGGTGACCTAAGGTGACCATTGATCTAGTTAGCCTGGGTTTGTGTTAGGAATAAATTCCTATCTAGTTGAAATTGATTCGAATCGCCATCTCTCCCGGATAGTGAGAAACTTGGCTAGCTCCAGCATCGTAGTAATTGTATTATGGAATATGATGGTTCGGATAAACATGGAATTACTATACCTGCTATGGTTACTATTGTATGCTTTTAAGATGATGTATCACATGTTTGGCATAGGATAGTTGCTAATTTAGAGATGGATAGTTATAATTAACTTGATAACAGAAATATAATTGTATAACCGAGTTAATCATTTTTATGCAAAATGTTGTCAAGCTACCTCCACTTATAAAGCCTTGCAAAATCCTTTGAGTTAATTTATTTCTAGTTTATGATGGGTAAGTCTAGCTGAGTACCTTCTTGTACTCAGGGTTTTTTTCCCATTGTTGTAGATGGCACAATATATCATGGATATTGCAAGAGTTGCTTCTATCCCGCTGTGGATGAAAAGTAAGCCTTGGGCAGGCTTCTTTACTAATCCCTCTATATGCTTTTGTGGACTATGATCATCTGTTGGCACTGTATTAAACTATGTTGGCAAATGCTACTTTTGAACTTAATTTGCTTCCGCTATTATCTATCAAACTTGGTTTGTAATAACTTTATTTCATACTCTGATGATGGAAATGTATCTACAAACTTTATGTAATATGTGACATGTATGTTCAATCATGTATGGTCTTGGTTGTTTGTGGATTGTTTATCAAGACCCGTCGTGGTACTCGATAGACTACCGGGTTTATATGGGCTCAGGTATGATAGTGTGACCGCTTGCGGGCTGCCATTGTACTGGTGCTCTTATAAATTGGTCGGTTCTATGATAGCGGAGCCAGCCCTCGGACGTCGAGCGAGGCGAAACTGGCCCTCAGACATCAGGCGAGGCGGAGCCAGCCCTCGAACGTCGGGCGAGGCAGAGCCAGCCCTCAGACATCAGGCGAGGCGGAGCCAGCCCTCGGGGGTCTAGCGAGGCAGAGCCAACCCTTAGGAGCCAGACAAGGTCGAGCCGACCCTCAGGAGCCAGACATGGCAGAGCCTGCGGCATTGGTGGCTAGATGAGGCGATGCCTAGCAAGATGTGTAGTCATGCTCCTGATGCTAGGATGAATCAATGTTGATAGGTATTAACTCCTCCTCTTCGGGCACCCTAGTATTGGTCCCCGACAGTAGCCCCTGAGCCCCTAGGCGATTTGAGTAGAATCATCTGGGGGATTTTTTTGACCTATCAGCGAGCATGCGTGAGCACATCCTGATGGAGACGGGGATCCCGATCTTCCGTCAGGTTCAAGATAAACAACGATTTGTTCGGAGAGCGACACATCGATCCGGTTTCAGATCACATAGACCTGAACCCTACAACCTTAGCACCATGTCTCCTCTGGTTATCAACCGTGTCACAATCCGGTTGACCTCACCAAGAAGGCTAATCCCTGCTGTGAATCGAAGAACACAAGCAAGAACAAGATAAAAAGCAACTCAATTAAAGTGACAATTGCTGATGAATGATTAAGCACTCGAAGTTGGGGTCTTGCAAACCGAAGAACGGCGAAACTGTTTCTTGACAGAATAATCTAAAACAAAATCCAAACCCTAAAGTAGGTGGTGGCTACTGATTATATAGCCTAAGGGACATCCAAGGATCCCTCTTCACGTCCTAAAGGTGTCCCAACACGTTACAAGGCCCAACGGCCCAAAAGAAGGTGTCGCAACACCCTAATAGATTCTAGATGCTAACTTGTTTCGACGATTCCCGTTGATTCCGAAGAGGTTTTGATGTGAAACCACTTGGATTTACTTCCTTATCAAATTATCTTTCTATCCATATGTGGATCATTGAAAACAGAGTTCGTATGCGTCCTGGGCATATGTTTTATTGCAGACTAGTCCTGATGGCCGAGGCAGACTCGAACTCGGATTGGACTGGGCCTCTGGCTTAGCTTGGACGTCCTTGCTAGCCTCCTAAGGTGGTGGCCAAGGAGGAGGACGTCCAAGGCCATCTCTTAGGTGTTCTCCATCTTCTTGGGGCGTGCTCCAACTTGGTTCGGGGTCCTAAGGATGTCTAACAAGCCCATGACGACAGTGTAGCTCCTGCCAGAAGTAGTGACAGAGTATATTGCTGATTTGGAGGCCTTGCCGACGTGATATTGAGATGGAACCAGATCTATTTGAAAGCTTATCAAACAAGCTTTTCATCAAGTGCTCATTGACCTCGATCGCACTCCGGATGGATGAGTTATGGCCTTTCCAATGAGGCACTGTCGGGCTGCCGACGAACCGAAAGTTCAACTTTGATGAACTTCCATTATGAAACACATTTGAACCTACAATCAAATAGTGACATGTACATGTGGAACCAAGTGAATTATAACCAAAGCCTCAATGCAAATGTAGGAACGAGCGCACCTTATAATCATTGTGCATATCCGAAGGTGCCATGTCCTCATCACAGCCCTTGAACTCCTAGGCCTAGGTGGACCAGAGAAATGCTTTTTGACCTGTATCCCTTTTGCTGGTAAAGAGTCCTGGTCTGTTCGAAGAGGCAAAATGTCCGGCGTGTCTTTAGAGGAAAAGGATAAGGATTGCGGGCGTATATCCCATGATGTGATGTGGTGGCGGATCGTGGTAGGCATGGAGATCTAGGTAGATAGTTGCTTTCCTCGCATCCATCGCCCCTATAAAACCAAAGGGTTTGCCCCTAGGGTTTTATACTTTGCCTCCTTGCCTTTGCATCTACAACCTCTGTCACCAATCACCTAAGCTTCCCACATCCACATCACAGCCATCGTCAAATTTGCATCCACCCACCCCAATCCTCCAATGGAGCCATGGTGCCACTCTGACATCACCCTCCAGCGCCTGGAGGACCTTGTTCACCATGATCTTCTTTGCACGCAGACTGCCGCCGAGGAGAGGTGGCTGCCCGGTGATGAGGACACATCATCGACGCCTAATGGCTATGTCATGTCCTTCGCTCACTTCCATGAGTGAGGATTCACCACCCCTGCCCACAAGTTTTCTTCGAGGATTGCGCCCTACTATAAGGTAGAGCTACATCACCTTAATCTCAATGGAATCCAATACATTGAGGCGTTCGTCGCCCTATGTGAGGGATTCCTAGGGATTAGTCCCCACTTCAACCTATGGTGGTACTTCTTCACCGTCACCCTCCTGAAGAAGCAGGAGAGGAAGCAGGAGCTGAACGTGCCGATGGGATGCGCTGGCATTTAGCTCTACAACAACTAGGTCAGCGAGTACCCACCGATGCGTCTGTCGACCGAGGGTGGCATTTGCATTGGTTCTACGTCAAGAACGACATAGCCACCCCCTTGCTAGAGTTTACAAGGTGCCTCATCGAAGAGGTCCCGAACTCATGGAGGAAGTGGGGAGTTCTAGAGAAAGACAAGAAGAGAATCTAGGACCATCTCACCGCCATCTGAATCCTAAAGGAGAGGGGTGTGAAGGGGTTAGGTATCATCGGTGCCTACCACACGTGTAAGGGGAGAACTTCAATCACGCTGGTGAG
>NW_027098465.1:0-29338 GCF_019320115.1 Miscanthus floridulus | reverse complement strand
TCTTGTTGAGCTTCTTGAGCATCTTGGTGGTTTTTCTCACTATGAGAGCAAGACTTGCATCATCAATTTCATCATCACTTGAGCTATCATGATCACTCTTGCTTGCCCTTCTTCTCTTGGCTAGCCTTGAATGCCAAGTCTTTCTTCTTGGCGGAAGAAGAGGCCATATTGTGGTGTGATGCGTATGTACATCTCATGTGCATTGATCTTTCCCAATATTTGAGTTGGTGTAGCGGTGAAAAGATCACCTTGATGAAGCACCGTCACAATATGCCCATATTTGTCAATGGGGAGGACACTCAAGATCTTTCTTACAACATTAGAGGGTTGCATTTGTGTGAGTCCAAGCCCATTGACTTCCTCTATAAGAACATTCAAGCGTGAGTACATCTCATTAGCACTTTCTCTAGGAAGCATCTTAAATGAATTAAGCTTTTTCATAACACGGTGGTAGCGTTCCTCACGCTCACTCTTTGTTCCCTCATAGAGCGCACAAATGTCCGACCATTGTGCATGGGCGTCCTTGTGGTTCTGAACATGGTTGAAAACATCCTTGCAAAGGCCTCTAAAGAGGGTGTTTCTAGCCTTTGCATTCTATTTCTTGTAATTTACTTCATCGCCTTGAAGGTGTGCGGGATCCTTAGGTTTTGGGAAGCCTTCTGAGGTGGCTCTAAGAACTCCAACATCTAGAGCTTCTAGATATGCCTCCATGCGAATTTTCCAATAAGGAAAATCATCTCACTCAAAGATAGGAGGAGGTCCATCCCCGTGGGACATCTTTCTCTAGGCAGTTAAGTCTAATTAAGCGAGCACGTGGCTCTGATACCAATTGAAAGGATCAAGATGCCCAAGAGGGGGGTGAATTGGGCTAATTCTAAATTCTTTGCAATAATTAAACCCTACACTTAGCCCACTTCACCCTTTATGCCTAGAATGTGTTTCTATTGATCTTACGCACAAAAGTTTTGCACCATAGGTTCCAATCCTACTCTAACATGGCAATTCTAGGAATGTAAAGGCATTGAAATGAATTGCTCAAACGTAAATGCTCAAAGTAAATAGAGAGAGAAAGGAATGCGGTGATGTTTTCCTAAGGTATCGAAGAGTCGACACTCCCCCCTAGTCCTCGTTGGAGCACCCACGCAAGGGTGTAGCTCCCCCTTGATCCGTGTAAGGGTCTAGGTGATGGCGATCACCAAGAGTAACAAGCACAAACTCTCACTTGACCACGACAAGCCTAATGAGAAGGGTGGATGCACACTTGCTACTCTCCTTGCACTAATGAGGGCCTTAATCTTGGATTCTCAAATCTCAATCACCTCACTAGGCTCTTGCTCTCCCTTGCACTCTCAAGGTGTTTCTCAGCTGAACAAATGGGCAAGAGACCTCCCTTGGATGAGTGGAGTAAGTATTTATACCCCTCATTCAAAACATAACGTTTGGAGGCTGAGTCAGCATTCTGTGGGGTGACCGGATGCTCCGATCAGGGTGATCGGACGCTCCGGTCAGTTATACCCGCAAAGAGCCGTTAAGTTCTAACCGGACTCTGACTAGCATTCGGTCAGCACTGACCGGACACGTCCGGTCAAGAAAAACGCTCTCTGGAACCTTACTGATATTGACCGGATACTGGCACCCAAAGTCTGGTCACTTCACTGTTCAGCGTCCGGTTAGTTATCGGATCCTGACCAGCGTCCAGTCATCACTGACTGGACGTGTTCGGTCAAGAAAATCCTTCTCTGGAACCTCTTTGGAGTTGATTGGACGCTGGCAACCAGCGTTCGGTCCACTTTCACTCAGCGTCCGGTCAGTACCAGATGACTTTGGTTAATCAAATGAACTGACCGGACTCACCCTCCAGCATCCGGTCACAACCAGACCAGCGTCCGATCAATCATTTGACCCTCCTTTCACTTCCAACTTGAAATTCTATATGAATGAAGTTTGCTCCAATTGATCTTAGGGCTACTCCTGAGCTACCTAGTGCTAGATTTGACAAGTGTGCACCACACCTAACCCACTAGACTCACATAGGTCAAGCTACTAGTCCATACCCCCCTTAATAGTATGACCAAAGGAAAAACAAAGTCCTAAACTACTCTAAGTGTCTCTTCAACACCAAATGACACTTAGAACTAGTCTGTCCTTAACCTTGTCGTTCATCCTTTGAAAACTGAAACAATTTCCATCGATAGGGGCATGACAACCATGATTGCCCAATCAATTGCCATTACCATGACCTAACTCAAATTGCCTCTACAAAACACACATTAGTCATAGTAATCTCGTGTTGTCATTAATCACCGAAACCCAACTAGGGGCCTAGATGCTTTCACCTTGGTCGGAAGTAGGAAACATGTGTTCGTCAACACACCACATATCGTTACACATATTTTTTAACACCTCCCCTCAATCATAACCGTACTAGGTTAACATTGTATTTAAAATTCTCCAGGAGTCGTACTATCAGTGGTTTTGCAAATCTATCTGCTACTTGATCACATGAAGAGACAAATTCAATGTTTAGCAATTTCCTTGTTACTCATTCTCTGACAAAGTGGAAGTCAACCTCTATATGTTTTGTTCTGGCATGGAACACTGGGTTGTATGTATCAGAGTAACTCGAAAGCATAATTCAAAATTTACCCAATGAAACTTAGATCGAGTAAATTACCAATGTTCCTAGGGTAGTGTAGAGCCTATTTCACCACTTGACAAGGTTGGAAGCTAAGGCACAAGTAGATCAGGAGCAAACCCTAAATATACCAACAACACAAGTAGAGCACACCAAAATAGCAAGAACACGAGAGACAAGATTTATCCTGTGGTTTAACTCAGCACTAAGGCTTGCCTACCTCCGCGTTCTTGAGGAAGCCACTAAGGCTTGTTTCGCAAACCCTATCCTCTTCTCAAGTCAAGAGCACAAGTCTCTTATTTTGAGAGTTCTTACTAGATGTTGGGTGAGTTACAAACTTCCCGGAGCGCCCACAAGAGTTGGGAGCTTTGACGGGCGACGCCTAGCTGTCTATAGGAGCTCTTGCTCCAAAAGTAATGAACATAATCCACCGACTTGAACATGAACCAAGTGCTATAGTAGTTGGATCTCAGCTTGACAAGCTCTCTGATGAAGTTTGGAGACCAATCTCTCAAGAAATCACAAGGGAATCAATGGAAGAGCTTGGATGGCCTTCAATAGAGTGTGAGGGGCTTGTCTGAAGGTAGGAGAAGAGTGGATAATGCTTGAGATGATCGTCGGGGAGGAATGAGAAGAGGTATAAATACCCCTCCTTTCCCAACTGACCGTTAAGTCACGGTAATGCCGCGAGATATGTGGCAGTGCTGTGCCAGCCAACCAGCAGAAGGTTAGAGTTGGCTGGCTTGGCTTGGTTGAGGATTTATGTATGGTGGTTATGTTGAGCACTTGGTTGCACATTAAACCTTGTGCATTATATCCCCCTTGATAGTCGACGGATCTCCACCATTCTAAATAGCATCCTCATTCTTATATCACCCCTTCTTGTCAACTTAATAAATCTCATTAGTCCTCTGATTATGTGGTCATTATCACTAAAATAAAAAAGGGCTTGATTGCACTTACAATTTTTTCATAACCAGTGGCAAGTGGATAATTTCTTTGAAGTTACCCACCTCCACAGCCAGTGAAAACAAGGGTAGGGCTATTGTGAGTTTTGTACTAGAGATAAAAATTGCTTTTGCCCCAAAGCACCTATGAGTTGCCACCTTTGGTTGGCTTTTGGGAAGCCCAAGCAAAGGGTGCCAAAATATATTTGATGACGTATCTAGTGATACTAATTTGGTGTTATAAATATAGATGTTCTTTTCTCTAAATTTGGTTAAATTTAAAAGTGTTTGACTTATAGGATACCTTTAAAATTTTATTTAATTTAGGACCAAGGGAGTATCCTGCTTGTGTTGAATGTATGGTACTTGGTATTGTATTCTAGACCTTCTACTCTTCTAGGAAGGTATTCATATACTGCTACCTTTATTAGTGATCTAATGCATATTCTATAGTTAAAAAAATAGCACTCTTCAATTGAAAGCGCTACCCTTCATGTACTTTTTTTAGTAGCACTACCTTTATGTACTTGTCTGGTCCCATGCACACCATAAATCACTCAGTTCCATCTGCCACCGCCGATGATGTGGATATTGCGTTCCATTTCTTTAGCAGTGGTTGGATGCAGTAATGGCCTGCCCCAACACATTCAGTATTTATTTGCAGTGTGATTGCACAAGCGTGGAAGTATGTGGTACGCAAGATATATAAATCTAAGATTACGAGATAGCTCCGGTTTTCAACAATTTAGAAACAGGATCTCTCGTAATCTTTGAACTCTAGATAGACCACAATTTCTATAATGTATTCCTTTATCTATTCACTAAAAGTATTTAAGATTTTTTTTTAAAAAAATCATATATGTTATAGTAGAAAAATCATAGTCAAAGGTGTGTTTTGGAGTACTTAAAAGTTTATCTCCTAATACAAATTTCAAGCTACGTGTTTTTTTCCCGATGTGTTGCGATATTTCATGGAAAAATAAAAAAAATTAGTTAGACGCCTCAAATAAATAAAATTATATGAAAGAAGAGAGAATATCTCAGCTCTCACTCTCCCGGGCGTTATCTTGCTAATCAGGTCACGGTATACGTACAGGCATTGAAAAGACTCTTCTTGAAAAAGTTGAGATGGATAGAGGTAACACCTCAACAGCACCACTTTTAAATTTCTCTCGGACACACATGTGCGCGTGTGTGTCACCCCACTCTCCGCTTTGCCTCACTATAGGGCTACCAGGCAATATGTCGTCTCAAAGCCTGTGCTACTGGCTGCTGCTTCTACTCGTGCATTTCTCTCGCTCGACCAGCAGGGCCACCGCTGGCAAGGTGTCGGCGCTCATTGTGTTCGGGGACTCCACAGTGGACACGGGCAACAACAACTTCATCCCCACCATCGCCGAGGCCAACTTCCCGCCATATGGGCGCGACTTCAACGGGGGCGTCGCCACCGGCAGGTTCTCCAACGGCCGGCTTGTCACAGACTTCATTTCAGAGGCCTTCGGTTTGCCGTCGACTCTGCCGGCATACCTGGACCCCAGCTACACGATCGACCAGCTCGCTAAGGGCGTCAGCTTTGCCTCCGGAGCCACCGGGCTGGATGATTTAACAGCAAAATTCACAGTAAGGAAACTTTTATGCCTTCTGCAAGTTCTGCTATGCCTTGTTTTTCTTTATTTCACAAGTATTTGGGTCGTTGCTTCGGATTGGGGTATTCCTCCGTTTTTTGTAGTGAATGAAGACATGATTTTGAACGGGTGAGTCGATGATCTTGTCATCCCATTCTATTCATTCAACCAAGAACATAGATGGGTTATGGAGTCCGGATTGTGAAATGGGTGTAATGTACACTAGTACACATGTGTTTTTAGAGACGGGTGCATGGTTTATACACACGGCTGCCTCTATGTAGAAATCAACCACCTTTAAAAATCGAACTCTAGAAGCGAGCCAAAATCTAGCCGCACGTAGAGAGTGATTTTTAGAAGTAGGCCGAAATCCAGTTGTCTCTAAAGTAGTTTTTTTTAGAATTTGTGTGGTTGAACTACCCAAATTATATGGTCCATATACACCTGTCATTGTCCTAAAGGCCTCTGACTGCTGCGCATGAGAGCTAGATAATCCTGGTAGTCTGTCGGGTGTCCTCGGGGAACCCTGAATCATCCACATTTTACAACTCGTACAGGATCAACATGGAGTTATCACAACATTACAACACTTGTACAAAAATAACTTACATAAGAGTGCGGAAGACTTAACAATAGTTTACAAAACATGTTCAAGTAAAAACTTAGCTTAAGTTCCAAAAGATGAGTAAGACTACGGAAGCAACTTAGGTGAAGTATCTAAGGTAGGAGAGACGACCAGATCATGTCGAGCCCACTGACTTGATCTCAATTAGCAGCACGAGTCATAACCTGCAATAAGGGTTAACAAACCCTGAGTACTTAAGGGTACTTAACAAGTCTTACCCAACTAATAGAAAAAGACTTCAAGGGTATGCAGGCTTAAAGGAAAGTTGGAAGCAAGAATAACTTTTACAGAAAAGCTTACTATAAGTGGATCCTTACTTTCGATGTTTTAGCTTCGTATTAAGTTTCTAAGTGGTATCCAGTTTGCACCTGGTCTTGATCAATCACTTCATTAATCATCTCATCTCTTCTTATGCCATACGAACCATTATTTCATTGATTAACTACGATACAGGTCAGAGGATCGAGTCTTCATAATCGAGGAGCACGACGATTCTAATCGATTAGGCCCAGCTGGGTTTCCTTACCACACGACATATGCAGATCCCGGTCTCGGACTTACATATATCAACCTTCACTTGGATCCTTCAAAACGTGAACCGGTCTGCGCTACCCGAGAGCACAGTACTCCATCTCCCTACGCCACTCCTGGTGGATTCACAGGATGTGTACACGCTACTCTCACCATCTCCTATGCCCAGTGCAGTTGTCTTTTCACATAATGGAATAGCCATAGTATCAGGCTTACCAGAGTATGTGGCCAGTACTGCAAGGTCTCGACCACACGGTGGCCTACAACGGTACGGTCCTTAATCGACACAAGCAGAATGAGCACAACCAGGTGAGCCTGTCTGCCCAAGAACCCATAACATCAAGTCCCGCCCGGTCTCAATTTAAATATTATCATACTTATGATATTCTCACGACCCAAAGGGAGAGCCGAGGCAAACCTAATTCTCGCGAACGATGAAATCATCATTCGACTTCTATCGAAGCCTAAGTATTACTAAGCATTAAAGATATCGACCAACACATATAAGTGGAGTATGACTAAGGATACCGAAATAACAAGGTAATCATGCAACAACGGTTTATTCAACCAACTCCTAATTACTTCATGCACATCTCCCAAGACTTAAGTGTAATAAAGATTTGTAAATGCTAGAGAAGGGTTTATGCTCCGGGGCTTGCATGTGTTGTAGAGAAGGTTAGTTCCACAGAGGACCACAGGAGTTAGACTTGGCATCAACACCATGGTGGATGGACCTTCTCCGAAACTTGATCAACACGAGCCTTCTCATTCTCGTACACTACACGTAATAAATGATGCTTTGCTTAACATGATGGACTACATGTCATGATGCATGATGAGAGGTGCACAAGTGCATAACAGAAGTTTAAACAAAGTTAATTATCTTGAGTACAACTTTCCTTCACTAAGAACTAGGGTCATTATCTTACCAAGCATTTTAATTATTAACCTCAATGCTAATTAGTTGTTAACATAAAAGGATTAACTTAACATGGACCAGCAAGATTAACATGAAAATCATCTACAAAGCATAACCACTTACTCAACTATTGCACACAAGGAGCAATCAAGGTTTATATACATGCATCTACTAATTAAGCATTTAATTAAACCATTTATTTATTATATAACAAGTTGATGATAAGCATATCATGGAAAGGAATTAAGTTGCCAAGGAACAATAGGGGTTTGGTGTTCCAAGGTCCACAATCAACTTCAAAATATACCAAAGTCATTTTATGATTTATCCTAATTCAATTTAATATTTATTAAACATGGAAAAGACATTTATAAACACTTAAATTAATTAACTAAGTTAGGATTATCAAAACAGTACCAAACTTTTTTTGAAGGTAGATATTAACACATATCATATACACAAGAAGTTTCATGATCACAGGATTAATATTTTTATTTATAAAAATCATGCAAGATCCATTTATTAATTAAAAGAGATAATTTTAAAGCATATAAAAACTACTGAAAATGGCCATTTAATATTTTTCCATAGTATAACATCTCATAAAAAGGATACACAAAACATGTCACATTTTTATCATGCTCCAATATTTAGTTATGATTTAAACAAGAAACTGCATAAGAAAACATTTTCTGAAAATCGAAGAGGGTTAAAAACCCATCTGCACACACACGCAACCAGCCATAATGGCTGACAGGTGGGGCCAGAGTCAACAGCACAGTGCCCCCGCGCGCGGCCTCGGGTGCACGGCTGTTGACCGGCGTTTCCTCACCGGCGATGGGGTCTACGGCGACGGAGAGGACACATACGCGCTCAGGACAACCTCACACATCACCCTATGGTGACGGTTGAGCAGTTAGGGTTTCGTGGCGCGCTCGATGCCGGCCATGGCGGCAAGGCGGCGCACGGCACCGCGGAACCTGCCGACGGCGAGGTCACCGTTGACGGGGTTGGCACCAGCAGACTCGCAGAAACCCTACGCACCTATCTACGCTTCCGGTTGATCGAGCTGAGGTTAGCAGCGAGCTCACCCGCGGCCATGGCGGACGGCGGAGCAGAGCTCGCCGGCGAGGCGGCGTTCTGACTACTCCGGTGCGGTAGAGTCAAAACAGGCGACGGGGTTAGGCTCAGGAGCTCATCTCGATCCTATTGTGCCTGCTGATCGGGTCGAGGACACAGCGAGGCTAGATCACCGGTGTCGAGGGCGAAGGCGGCGGCGCGATCTGGGGCGACGGCGCGTTCCGGAGGAACCTGTGCGGTAGAGATGAAAAGTAGAAGCCTATGAGCATCACGGACTTATGAGGAAACCAGAACAAGAATAAAGGGAACGGAAGGTGCTCCAGTGGAGCCTGGCCACGGCGGGGGTGCTCGCGGTGGCGCGACAGAGCACCGGCGGCGGAAAACGGCCGTGCCGGGGACTCTGACCGGTAGAGGTGACGCGACTGGGCTTGGAGGATGCGCATTGGCGATGCGAAGCTTCAGAAAAGAGGAATTGGGCGCTGGCTGTGCCGTGGTGATGAATTACGCCGGCGAGCCGAGGAGCACGGCGACGAGCAGAGAAGGGAAAGGAAGGACGGCCGGTGGCGCTGCGCTTTTATCGCCGAGGGCGAAGAGTCTGGACGAACCAGCAGCTGCTTGAGCGTGGCCACGTGAAGCAGCTGCGTACCGCGCGCGCAAGGCGGTGCTAAGGCGGTGGCGGTCACCGACGGCAAGCAGCTCGGTGGCAGCTGCTTCCGATCCTACAGTAGCGACTGAACCGGCCCTGTTCTTCATGTTGGTTCTCTTGATTTTACGTGACAACTCGAAAATATCAAAGAATTAAAGTTGTTCAACTTGGTGAGACCTCCAAGATTTCTTACAGGCTCCAGTGCTAATTCTTACTAGATTGGGAGATCCAAGGTCAAGAACAAGGGTAGGATGAAACTGAACTTCAGACCTCACTTAGGGTTTTGAAAACAATTAGATTAACAAACTTTGGGAATTAATTAAGGAACAATCATCTATCAAACATCTCAACCAATTTCACATTATCATAGTTTAAACATCATATGAAGCAATGGAAGAAAATTTGGACAAATTTGATTCATGGAATTTCATTTTATAACTCCCCAAAAATTGAACTAAATGCTGTTTTTAGGGACTTGACAAAATTTGCTGTGTGATTTTCAGCATTAAATCCAATCTTTGGGCTCAATTTTAAACATGTTTAACTTAGAAACATCATCACATTTTGATTCCATATGAAAGCACACATCTTGTACTACAAAGTTTATTTTAACAAAATTTTATTTGTTTAAGCAAATTCACATATATAAAATCACAAAGAACCTTAAACACTACTATTGATATCATTTCATGAAACATGTGAAACACTATATATGCAACATGTGAAAGCTTTACTTGCAACATGAAATGCATTTATGACATGACACTTGGTGCTTATGCCTGATGATGCTCATGATCAGGTTTGAGTTTGATTCTTAACATCTGGGATGTTACAATTTGCAAACCAGGTAAAAAAAAATAGCAAAGTTCTTGATAGAAATGGGCCAATCAATTAGGGCTGGACAAGATAGTGGCTCACCAGCTCACTAGACTCGTGGTCAGCTTAGTATTACGGCTTGGCCTGTTTTTTTTTCACGAGGCAAGCTAGGAGTTCAGCTTGTTTTTTTAACAAACCAGCTCACGAGCCAAACTAGTAGCACGATAGCTTCTTAATCCCTCGTTCCAGTCGTCCAATCAGCAATTCTCATGTGCCCATGGCCACAAAAGAGGCTTAGCAAGCCCACCGGTTTCAACCCTAGCAAATACCTTAGCGCGTGTTCAGTTCCGAAAATACTTTCAAAAAAATGCTACAGTATCCGTCACATCGAATCTTGCGATACGTGCATGGAGCAGTAAATGTAGACGAAAAAAAAACTAATTGCACAATTTGGTTGGAAATCGCGAGACGAACGTTTTGAGCCTAATTAGTCCATAATTGAACACTATTTACCAAATAAAAACGAAAGTGCTACAATACCCAAATTCCAACTTTCCCTCCAACTAAACACAGCCTAAGTGAATATGAGTTGGCGAACCCCATCCACCATTAAAAGAATATCCACCCACCATCGTCGCTTGTCGACAGCCAGTGACTTGACCCCTCCACTCCTCCGCCCACCCTACTGCCTATCACTAGTCAAGGCTGGACGTACCGTCCACAGTGGCTTCTACGTTGCACACTGCACGCCAACACTATTCGCACTTGCTAGTCATCATGGAGAAGGAAGACAAGGTCAAGGTTGTCGAGGTGTAGGAGCAAACTCCCCCGCCACCGGTAGGTTTGGAGTATCGAAGAGCAAAATCGCTTCCTCGTCGGTGTGGATTGTCCAAGGTCGAGCCGCGTCTTCACCTACTCCATCACCATCCCTGGCTACTCCTTTCCTGTCACCAGCTAAGGCTTAATTTGGCGCTACCATCCACAGTGCTTCTACGTTGCACACAGCATGCCAGCACTACTCGCACTCACCTGTCACCATGGAGAAGGAAGACAAGGTTGTTGAGGTGTAGGAGCGAACTCCCCCCGCCACTGGCAAGTATGGAGTCTCAAAGAGCAATCGCTTTCTCGTCGGTGTGGATTGTCCAAGGTCAAGCCGCGTCTTCCCCTACTCCATCACCGTCCCTTGCTACTCCTTTTGTTTTTGTGGTTTATTGCTTCATTTTAGTGCTAAATTAGCATTGATTAGATATAAAATTTATATATTGATCACTTCACCTCAGTACCTTAATGAGCCGAGTCGAGCTAGCTCGATATCCACTCCTACAACCAACCCTCTGTAGTGAAAGTCACAAGTCATGCGATTGTTTGCACGAAATATGCACGCATGCGGAGAAGCGAACTCATAACCTCTAGCCTAACTTGTTAATTCTTTACCACTGTGACTCAAAGTCAACTTTGTGACTAAGTGATCGATATATTCCTTTTGTACTTATTTTATTGAATATTATAATGCATATTTGAGACCCTAAATGAACTGAAATTGAATTTTTTTATCTGCAAAGCTTTAGAACTCTTTGAGTACTACAACTTTTGTTCAATTGAAAATTTTTAAAAATATGAACTTTGAAATCATTACTTCAAACATAATTGCCACTCGATCAATCGCTTAGAAAAGAGAATTATTGTTAGAGTAAATTACACTTACAATACAAGAACTTGACAGGTGAGGTGTAAATTGGTCCAACAACTTATAAACTGCTCAAATAAATACAATAGCTTGGCAAATTGGTGCATATAAGTTTCAAACATTGCTAATATGAAAAAATATACATACTCAACGGTTAGGTGCCAAAATTAATGGATAATGCAGTCAACATGAACGCCCCAAATCAAACCTGAACAATAGATTAGATGCAATCTACAAAAGATGATCACATTTGCACTAGAAATTTTCAACCTTCTATTTTGGAAAAAGAAGATATAATATTTCCATCTAGCCTACTTATTAACAAAATTGAGTAACAATATTCACACGATAAACCATGGCCACCATTAAGTGAAAACATAAACATGTACTATCATAATTGGCCAAGAACAAAGTAGTTGATGCAAAAACAGAGGAAGGTCAGGGTTCCAGCCCTACGAGTTTAAGAACTAATACTAGTTAACTAGATTCATGTTGTAAACCCTCGTGTGAAAAACCCACCTTAGCATGATTAGAATAGAGGATTAAAGTTGAAGAACAATAATCACTATCACTAGCTTCTCGGTGATGAGGCTCCATCGCAAATACCTTAGGTGATTGACGCTGTGGAGCACCTGCTTGGTGATGCCCACATTATAGTTGCCAAAACCATCTTAAGCAATTCCACCACGCGTGTAATGCACGTGCCGAAAACCCGCTATTAACACTACGCGTCTAATATGTGAGTATATATTTTATCATACGAGCAGCGTTTGTACCATACGTGTACCAATTTGTCAAGTTATTGTACCTATTTGAGCAGTTTACTAGTTGTTAGAATATTCTGCACCCGCCTATAAAGTTGATACATGGTGAATATAATTTACTCTATTGTTAATACCAATTACCAAGTACCTTGTTCCAAAACAGATTTACAGAAGTACTTACCTAAATTAACCTTCTACTCCGCAACTTACTTTGTTGTTTGGAACCTGTGTTAAATTTATTTCAGTCAGTTATACCCCTGGGCCAGCAGCTGGAGTACTTCGAGGAGTACAAGGCGAGGCTGGAAGCCGCAAAGGGGGAGTCCGTGGCCAGCGAGATCATCGCCGAGGCTGTGTACATCTTCAGCATCGGCACCAACGACTTCATCCTTAATTACTTCACCCTTCCTGTCCGCCCCGTCCAGTATACCCCGTCGGAGTACGTCAGCTACCTCGTTAGCCTTGCTGAAGCGGCCGCCCGTGACGCCTACCACCTCGGCGCTCGCAAGTTCGGCCTCTCCGGGCTCCCTCCGTTCGGGTGCTTACCTCTCTCGAGGACGCGGAACCACAGAGAGCCAGGCGAGTGCAACGAGGAGTACAACCAGCTGGCCATGAGGTTCAATGCCGAGCTGCAGGACGCCGTGACGAAGCTCAATGGTGACCTCGCCGGCGTGCTGGTGGTTTACGTGGACATTTACAGCGTGTTGTCTGACATCGTTGCCAATGGGATCCAATCTATCTTCTCAATATATATTACTTACTGTTGGTTCTTGCATAGCGTGCATCTTGTGTTAAGTTACAATACAACATGTGCAACTGTCTTTTTACCAAAAACATGTGCAACTGTCTTTAAAAGGTAATGTTTGGATCCTGTGACTTAGACCCGGTTTGGATCCATAGAGTAGATTAATTTTTAGTCCCTAAGTATCCAAACAGACATACTAATTCTTAGTCCTCTAGTCATGGACTAGTTGTTAGTTCACTAGTTCACTCATATGAGCTAATAGGACTAATTGTTAGTCCTAATCCATCCAAACAGCCCCTTAAAAATATCTGCGTGATTTCAAATAGATCTAGCTAATTGACCGACCAACTAACTGTTAGCTGCACACCCAGCTAAACTATTTCATTGAGTATAGTCAAACCCAACTAAAAGCACTTAATTAATAGACATTTGATTGAAATGCCCTCCTACCAATCGGTAATTAAGTATTACTACTTCCTCCGTCATAAATTATAAATCATTCTAACTTTTTTTAGAGTCAAAACATTTTAAGTTTAAGCAAATTTATATAATAAAATATTAACATTTATGATACCAAATAAGTATCATTAGATTCTTTATTAATTATATTTTTATAGTATACCTATTTGATGTCATCAATCTTTGTAATTCTTTCTATAGTTTTGATTTAACTTGAGATGCTTTAACTCTTCGAGAAAATTCAAATAACTTATAATTTAGGACGGAAGGAGTAGCAACTACTCCATTCTTTTGTTCTAAATTATAAGACATTATGACTTTTCTACATATATAAAAGTTAAAATATCTCATAATTTGAAACAGATGGAGTATCTATTAGATGTAGAAAATAGTAAAATGTAGGGATATTCGGATAAAATTAACAACACTTCAACAACCTTCTAATTCATATCTAGTACTAGTACGTAGTCAGCTAATAGATAGCTAGGTAACTTTAATTGTGAGCTACTAACTAGCTAGCTGATAATTAGATGCTGCTAATGGAATGAAGTAGATCCTTAGTGAGGGAACAACTTGGTGCCCCTTGCCATGATATGATGCGAGAAAACATTTCTCATCTAACAAGTGTAATATTGATGAATGAGTTGAGCACACTGTGTGCAATATTCACGCTGTCGATCGGGTTTTGTTTATCATCACCAGGATTCGAGAACGTTGCGCAAGGTTGCTGTGGCACAGGACTCATCGAGACTGCTGTCCTTTGCGGCTTGGATGAACCACTGACGTGTCAGGACGTGGACAAGTACTTATTCTTCGATTCAGCTCACCCTTCGGAGCGGGTGTACAAGATATTAGCTGACAAAATTCTCAAAAGTACATCGGGAGTGTTCCAGTGATATCATTTGTAGAGTATTTGTACTCTACTACCTACTGTGTACTAGATTTCACTTTTTTAATTAGTCAAGAGAGCACCCGTGCTTTTATTGAAAGCATGTGCTCCCACTGTTCCAAAATAAACGCACATTTCGTTTATTGAGGAGTCAAACTCTTTTAAATTATTAAATGTATAAAAAATATACTAATACTTATACGATGTGTAATAAGTATCATTAGATTCTTTGTGAAATATACTTTCATAATATTCCATTAGTCTCATAATAAGTGCACTTCTATAGTTCAAAATTTGTCCAAAATAAGTGTACCTCTATGTATTAGACAACCAACTCTAGTTGTCTTTTTCACCTTTATCTCTTCTCAAAGTGCAATGGTTACATTTTTAGGGTTATATTTGTAATTTTTCACTAGCACTGGTTTCTTCACCAAAACTCTCTAGAAGTACACTTATTTTGGAACAACAGGAGTATACTTATTTAGAGATATAAATATTGATACTATTTTTAGATCATTAGTCAAACTTAAAAGTAGTTTGACTCCTAACACTACCCTGGATACATATATATATATATATATATACACACACACACACACACACACACACGCATGCAAACTCAGATCTCGTGCAAGAAGAACTTTGTTGTTTATGAAGACAGCTATATAGTAGAACATAACAGAATGTCTGAATTCACGGTAGTAGCGGGCCCAGCGACCGAACGGAGCTCGAGCGAACCTTAAGGCGCTGATCTCTCATGATTAAAAAGACTAGGAGACATCATTTTAGAGCGATAAAAACTTCGTCTCATCTTCGCCTCACCCCGTGCGATTTTTTTTTTCACCGCGACGCTCTGCCCGCCCCGTGCGAAATAGAAGGAAGGTAATCTCCGGAAACGTTAACGTCCACCCAACAGAACGACGTCCTGCCTCGATCGAAGTCCGCCCGGCGCAATAGATGGAAGGAGATTGCATGCATGACCAACAAGGAAATAACCAACGTTGATTACCACTCCGGCGCAATAGATGAAAGGAGATTACACCCGTGTGGGGAGCAATTGCATGCAGGACCAAAGAAGGACGTCATTTGTTGCCTGTAGGGCGTCATTTGTTGCTGGCGTGCCCATTCGTCTTCTCACACGGTTGATCGGAACTCGGAAGATGCCGTGGCAGAAGGAGTTCGGAGATCCAAACCTACGCATGCTCGCCGTAGCCGCTGTGCACGCCGTCGCCCAACGCAGGCTAGTCGCCACCGTGCACGCCGTCGCCCAACGCAGGCTCGTCGCCGCCACGCACGCTGTCACCCAACGCAGGCTCCCTGCAGCCGCCGCGTACGTCGTTGCCCAACGCAGGCTCACCACAGCCGCCGCGCACACAGACGCCCAACGCACGTCGCCGGCAGCACTGCATACTTCCAAGTTTTTTCCTCCCACTTACTGTTCATGATCCGACAACTTCAGCTTTGATCCCGCAATCTGAATCGTGCGGCCTTGGTCCTGCAATCGTTGAACGCATGAAGGTTTCATAGTCTCATACTCAATTTTGTTTTAGACCGAAAGCTTCTCTATTTCAGGTCTCTGTCAATCTGAGTAAGATGTTCACCTGGGTTGTTCATCTTCTGAAGTTCTCTCTACTTTGTTGTCTTTTACTGGTCTTCAATCAATTGTTTTTAACACATCTCACACCGTCGTTTATTAGTTGTTTTAAAATTTCTGATTTCTAAATTACGACCACCCAATTGCACATCGTTACAGTACAAAAAATAATGATCAGATAATTAATAAGAGTATACATTCCATTGTGTGGATCACTTCTCACAATTTGGGTTTTGGGTTTTGAGATTTCACTCCTACTGCACAAATGGTTACAATGAGATAATAAACATTCAAAACTTTTTATTAGTGTTGTGCACAAATGGTTACATATGCTTATTAAATAACGAAGACCATTTTAAGAAGAGGTCCGATGGCAGTGTCTACATAGAGATGTGTTTTGTCTCTGAAGTATTGATGAGGGATGACAAAATAATATATGAGTACCGCAGAATTCCAGTTTTTTTTCGTCCCACTTACTGTTCATGATCCGACAACGTTGATCCAATCCACTGCCATCACCGTGGAGTCACCTTCCAACAACCGCTGCTGTAGAGACTACTCCATTTAAGTGGAGATATGAACTACATCGTCGCCATAGTGGTCCTCTACACCATGGCTGGACTGAAGGGACGCCCTTGCGGGCTGCGGCTACGTTGTTGCTGCAGAGGACACCTTCACCGTCTTGCTCAGGGTGCGGCCGACGGCCTCTATACAAGGTACGTACGCCTCCCAAATCTTGCATGGCCAATCCTCATTCCCAACATTCCTTGCTAGCTAATGTGTCTTCTTTGTAACTTCATGAACTGTAATTCAATGCTGGATGCTCCCATCTGATCCATTTCAAAACCTGAAAATATTCAGAATGTAGTATTTTAAGAACTAGACTAAAGGATCTTATTTAGAGCACGGTATTAATTAAAACCTAACAATGTTTAACCCCATTTATTTATAACCAGGCTCAGCTAATCTGCATGTATTTTCATAACTTTTTCGAACTGAAGACTGAATTCAGTATGAATTCTTTTTAGAGGTGCCTAAGTCATCACATATGTGGCTGAACGAAATCTGACAATGGCTTCACATAGCTTCAGAGTTCAAAGGTGCCTAAGTCATCACATACTCTTAGTAGTGATCAGGCCAACCATATCCAATACTTTTGTAGACTGTGACACTATTATTTTTTTTGTGGCTAAAGATATTTGAGAACAATCAGACTGAGAATTATATGCACTAAAAAATTAGATCTAAGGATGTGGACTAATATATGTAAATTAACATGTAGTAGAAACCAAATAACTCTTATATCTTCAGAGATACGATTCTTACCTAATAAAGCTTGGCAACTATTTTGGTTGTTTAGAGTGGGAAAATAGTTAGCAGCCATTCAGTTTCAACATTGGTCTGGGTTCAGTGATCAAAGGTAATCATGCCACATATCATCAGTTCATGTAGAGAACTAATAACTTTGCCTTTTAGTTATCTTCACGTGCATACTTAATTTGTGATTCAGCAAGGGTTCCATTACCTGACCATTCAGATTGGTTCCAGTCCTGCATGTTATATTTGTCGCTTAAACCTGTACTTTTGATGTTATTTATAAATGGAGCATGAGCTTTACTTATCATGATGTTTTATTTCTGGTAGAGCTCCAAATTTGCGTTGTTTGTTTTATATTCTCTTTTAGCCATGGTTGTAAATTGTCGATCATGTTTTTCTTGACGAATTAGCTCAGATGAAGCCTAGAGCATTTTAGATTTTCCCAAAAGTGAGCAGTCATTGTTCAGGGCCAGTCCAGTTTCATGTTGCATGCCAAAACTTCGCAGGCCTGCAAAATCATGGTCTACTAGCCAAATAAACCATTCCCAGTACTGTTGTGCTAATTGTTGGTTTCATTTTTTTCAAAGCGTCCTTTATATCTAGGAATAATAATGTCTGCTTCGTTTTGTTTTGCTTTGTTATGCAGGGAGGACACTAGCTACAAGCACAAGATGAGCCTCCGAGGGCTATCCGAGGAAGGTTCTAGGCTGCTCCTGTGTTGTAGTCAAGGTGACTATAAGTTTCCAACTGAATTTAGAGTGAGTTGTTTTTCTTTCAATTTTAAACCTAATTGTTTGGTACTTTATCTCAAGTGACTATCAGTTTACTACTGATTTTGGAGGGAGTTGTTTGTGCTAACTTGGTTTAGCCATCGTCTGCGCCGGTCGCCAGCGATCGAGCGCCGAGCCGCCGAGCAGCAGTAGAGAAGCAGGAGGTACGTCTCGTCATCCATATCGAACTGCTGTTAATAATAAGCCAATCAGGAGTTTCCCTGCTCTGCTGTGACCTTAGACTGTCTAGCAAGAGGTATTACTGTATTACACATTGCTGGCGATCAGTGATTGGTCTACGCTACAATTCAAGTTTATTTTCCCTCGCATTATCGTTTTTTTAACAATACAACACGTATGAGGGCATTATTTATTCCTGTTGCAACGCATGGAAAGGTCTATACACTATACGTCATGTTCACTTGGCTAATAAGTCATGGCTGAAAGTACTGTTAGCTGATTTGTTATGAGAGAAAAATACTATTCGTTCGCTCAAAAAGTACGGATTATAAGCCAAACGAACATGACGATAGTTTATGAGCCTGCGACGCCGCGCTCTCCTTAACCGTGTTAATTTTACGAACTTTACTTTTTAGATTAAATGTTACTTTAACGTCGATATTTAATTTCACAGGATTTTTAGTATAAAACTTTAGTCTCGTAGCTACACATAGTCACGTTGCCTAGTAAAATCACATAGTTTTAAGCCTGCAGCATAGTGTGACGCGACAAGTATCTCAAGCGCGTGCGGTCGTTGGAGCTTGGGCGGGCATCCAGGGTCGCTGGGCCCTAGGTCCGCCACTGATTTCACAACCAAGTGAGCACGTTGTCGAGAGCACCTTGTCCATCCAGTGGCGGACCCAGATCTGACACGAGGGTAGTCCTGATAAAAAATTTCATGTGTAATACTATAAAATCCAAACAAAAAATTCGGTAAACATAGCTATAAATTAACCAAATTACGATAATACATTTAAAATGTTCAAAACTTACATAAATACTCCCTCCATACTGGTAAAGAAAGTCGTTTAGGATATGATTTAGCATACCCAGGAGTGATTAATTAAGGGGTATTTTTCCCTGTTTTCCCTTATTAAATAAGGTTGCGGGTATTGCCTATCCAATAAACTTTCGTAGCTGAACTAGTAAGCGTGTTGCAGCCCGAGGCACGAGGTCTCCGGTTCGATCCCTCTCGGGCGCGTTATTTTTTTGAAGAGCTCGTGGATTTGCGGTGTCTTCGGCCTAGACTGAGACGAGAGTGACCGTGGATCAGTTTTTGAAAAGTAGTAATAGAATTTTAGGCCAAATTTGTGGTAGTCCTGGGCCTACCCATGCTACCTGCTGGGTCCGCCACTGTGTCCATCACCTTGAGTAAAAGGACTCCAGCTCCACTGATAGATAGGTATTTATGGAGCTAAAAGCCAAAAAAAAAAGGCTTCTGCATTAGTGAAGTGGATCGTGTCAAAACTTTTCGAAGATGCTCCCATATGCCTAGTAGTGCTATTTCATCTTTTTTCTTACTATATATAGTTTTGACATGATTTTTTGATGGCATATTATTCTATTTCTCTTTCTTTTTTACCACCTGGATTTTAGAGGACCTCTCTATTTACATGATGGAGAAATTAACCTGGAGAGTGTTGGAAGCAGTTATCCACGTTCCCATTAGGCCACTATATATAAATTAAATTAAACAAATATAAATATTCTCAAAATATTACATTTTCTATTATCCAATACTTATGAGCTTACGAAATCGTGTGGTTCCAATATTCCACTGGACCAACGCTGGCCCAGTATAGTTCATATTAGTTTTTTGGTCCGTCGACGAAAGAAATGCTTGAGTAGTTTCGTTTTGGCGCGCCAAGCCGCCCAACTTGCGCGCGCTCGCTCGGAGAGAGAGAGAGAGAGAGAGAGAGAGAGAGAGAGTGTCCACCCTTCCGGCCCTCCGCCCACCCCCGCTGCGGCCCTCGTGCTCGGCGGCGAGAAGGCGAAGGATGGCAGCGGCGGAGGACGCGGAGGGCGACCGCGTGATAGAGATCGTGTCAGCGGGGGCGCTCTACCACCGCGGCGGCGACTGGGAGCGCAAATACTGGAGCTGCTCAAGGGTAAAACTGCCAAACTAGGGCATAGGGTTTCGCCTTCTCGTTCAAATCCCCTTTGCCTCACCCGACTTGTTGCTCGTTCGCCTCTCTCTCCCGGTATGCGGATTCTCTCGCGGGCGCCCGTGCTGGGGATTAATAGTTATTGGGCGTCCATTTGGGGAATCTAGGCTAAAGTGCTGCAGCTTAGTCTGGGGATTCGAGCAGGAGCCAAGAACTAGGATGCGCATTCGCAATTTTGAAACTGAACCGTAGCTCTGCAGTAATTCCAGCTATATGCTCACGCTTTACTTTCATAGAATGCCATTACAGATAGTATGGTACATACTGCATAGTGCACAGTGATGCCATTTTTATTTTGGTAGTTTATCCATGCTTAGCTAATTCGGGATGTGTAATTTATTCTAAGGGCAAGGACCGGTACCCTTACCCGGTGGGTTACCATGCTGTCCGCCATTTCACCGGAATATCCTATGCCATGGAAATCCAACAGGGGCCCAAGGGTCCAATATTCCTGGTGAGGAATCTTCCACACCAACTTGGCTCGGATGTTTATAGAAATAGATGATGTGCTGATAAGCTCAGTCTGCAGGTTACATCCACCGAAGGAGACTCAGCGACAGGGCAGACCCCTGATATCGCTTGGAAGAACTTCCAGAAAAAGACTGGGGCTAAAGTGAAGAACTGGCAGAGGACAAAGAGCTTCCCTCAAAAGATTGATGGTGCTGAGGCATGTTTCACACCTCTAGCTGCTTCACAACTTCACATTCCATCAAAATAGTCAAAGTCAAGGTTCTTTTTTTTATGCCCACTGCCAAGATGGCATACTGTAGTTGGTAATTAAACTAGTTACTGAACATTTTACACCGCATCAAAATGGAGGCGCTATGTTATTCTTCTATTTTTGGGGTGACTTATAAGGCTTAAATAAGAGGGAGACTAATCTACTAATGGTTGCTGTGGTTGTAAGTCTAACCCTGACTCCTCCACAGCAGTTAAGTATGTATCCCCAAGCGTAAGAGCAGTTGCTTTTTGCTCACCGAAGGAAAGGGAGGGGGCATGCACACATAATGATCGAAACTTTCATTCAGGCAATCGAGAACAAAAACTCAGGAGCCCTGGCACATACACTAATTGTATCACAGGAATCCAAATATTTTATTCCTGTAGGAAACGGAAATGTGATCAATAAGAAGCAGTAGCTTGACTATTTTCTTGAATAGAAGTTGAACACGGGTAACTACACTCTGTTAACATTGTGTACTATAACCAAATTATAATCATGTTTAGTTTTGCTCTTGTCCTACTCCTATGCAGCTTTTTGGGTTCAAAAATGCATCTATTCAGAGATTGCTTCGTGAGCTTATAGTAGATTCAACTGGAGCAGTTGAACTTAACCTGCCTTGTGAAGTCGCTTCGGAGGCTGGTGCACATTTAGTTCATAATAAAGATGCATCTGATGTTTCTGAGGCTGAAGATCTATCCGTTTGCTTAGGCATGGAAAGTGGAACTCCTAAAAGAAGTATAGAGCCCAGCCAGGTGGAAAATACCTTGATAGTCCACTGCCCGGACATGTTAACTTCAGTTGATAAGTGCAATGTATCCACACATAAAAATACAAACGAAGTAAGCTGAGCTCTTCTTTCTTTAAACCCCCGCTTCCCCTTGAAGTGTAGTTGGTGTTTAATCATGGATATGTCTCGCAATGGTTTTGTCAGTCAACTAGAAATAAGTTACATCATGGCTTATCTGGCCTGTTCGTAATTATCATCTAATTTTTGAATCTTGTGTGCTCTAGTGGACTTCCTTTCACTTGTTTAATGCTAAATTGTTCATGTGAGACAACGTGGGTACTTCTTTGTAGCTTCAGTAATCAGGGATTGTGCTATAAAATTCCATAGATTTTTTTTTTTAAATAATGCACAATATTGCTTTGCTTTATTTTCTTCATTAGTTACATAGCCTTGTTTACTGACTGCACCTCCGGCATTGTTTAATGAAGTTGTCGCCTCAGCTTAAGATTGTCTACAAACGTGGGCAATATACTTCACCACCTTTTGGCGAGAACACACTCCTTTTTATTGCCTGCATATTTCTTTTCACAAATAACATGGCTGTGTACAAAATTTTCTTGTTATCACTGTTAAAAAAATTATTAATCTGTACCACAGTCAGGATGTTAAACAAATTAGTGCAAGTTCTTAAAGTTCAGTTGTGAGCTGGTTAATCATCATCATGTGTGTAACTCGTGGATTGTAGTGCCACACTGTTACTTCTGTGTTGGGCCATTATTTGATAATGAATTAATGATTTCTGTTTTTAAATGTTCAAGGGAGATACTGTAGGTAGAGCACTTTTGCAAGATGACTCTGATTCAAGATGTGCCCTTCCATTGCTGGAAGAAGTCCCTAACAATGCACAATCCACTTCTCTTGATGATAATTTGGGAGAGCCTTCCCTAGTTTCATCTCAACAAGTTGGTTTATCTTCTGGTTCTTATTCGAGCCCTGAAAAGTCTAATATAGAATTAGCTGAGAAGGAAGTAGCAAAGTCTATGATGTCTATTTTGCTTCCCCAAGCTATTCCCCTTCTCATGAAAACTTACAAAGGGAAGAAATCCAAGCATAAAAATAAAGAAACCTCTACTGTTTCGGCGAAAACAGTTTCAGCTTACAATCCATCTGATAGTTGCTGCCAAGGTAACTAATTTTAGTTTTCTTGTTGAAATATATCTTTGTTTGAGGACTTGTTATTGTGGAAATATATCTTTCATGGAAAATTTGATTAATTAGAGTAGTTAAAATGGTATTCCTTTTTCTTTTGATAAGGGTAACTTTCTATAGCCAAGCAAGAAGGCTACAGAAAACATAGTTTGGACTTTTGTAACTCCTGACTGATGATCCTTTTCTTCTGTAAGTTAGCTACGGCTCTGAATAATTCCTTGTTTTGAACAGGTGTAACTGTACCAACAATTATGGGTGAAGGTACAAATGAAAATAGTTCTGGAATGTGTGACCATGCGGGATCTCATCATGACATGGTTAAAAATGGCTTTGCCAATGATGACTGCAGAAATGATGACTCAGTGGTTAAATTAGATGAGATGAGTGGTTATGTTGTTGCAGATAGTTTTGAGGATGATGCACAAATTTTGGGTGACAATACGAAGAAATCAATAGGTAATCATCATCATTATCCTGAGGATGTGTGCTCTAGGGGACCTAATGAGAAGTTGAAGTTGCTAAATGGCAAAAGTGAAGTTTTTGAGTATCAGGCGAGTGTACATAATGGCAAAAATGCACCTGATGTGGTATATAATCATGAAAATGGACAATATATTTTGTCTGATTCGCTCGTTGCTTGTCTAGAGGATGAGTTCGGTGGGGAAGATAGTTCCAACCCTGCAAACTACAACCAGTTTATTGGCGATGTTAAACAATCTGAGCAGCAATTTAAGGAGCTTACAAATGTTATAAAAAACGACTCATCAGTTTCGGTGGATGTTTCATACCACAAGAACACTGGTAATGGATCAATTGATGTTTGTGCACAAGCTTTTGTTAGACATGGTTCAGCAGTTTCGAGGAATGAGGAGTGTTTAGCAAATATCTTGCCTGCTCCAGTTCATTCTAATGCACATAATGATGTTGTAAAGTGGGGTAAGCGTTATGTGAGTTCAACTTTGATTTTGCCACCTGTGAGTGAGGCAAAATCATCTTTGTTGGTCATGCGAGATGAACAACATCATACTGAAGTGCCAGCAATTGATCAGAAGGAAAATTGGTTCCATAGTGTAAGCTATAAATGTACAAAATCTGATGACAATACTAGTTTTCATTCTGAGAATGTTGAGTTTGTTGACAAACATGTTGCTTTTGAGTCATCAGACAAAGGCATGCATTCTAGTGATGGGTCACAAAGAGTAAGCACCACTAAAGGTTGTCCTGTTGGTGACAGAGTTAAAGCAGATAAAGGAAATTCGCTTGGCAAAGTGGAAGAATGTCAAATTGGATGTAAAAATGGTAATAAGAACACGATGCTATCTGTATGTGGGGAAGGCAATGTTTGTGAACACATATCTCCAAAGGGTGAAAATGATGTTTTTCATCACCAACCAGATAATGCCCTTTCTATGACCAATAGTACACATGGTTTAGTATCTGCATACAGAAGAACACAAGCAAGAAGGTCAGATCATCACCTAGAGCTGGTGGGATGCTACCTGCACCCATTGCCTGTCTTGTCTGTCATGTTAAATGCTAAAAATCATAACAGCTTCTATATTTATGTATTGTGTGGCCTTTTGGAGAGCTGCCAAAGATTCCTTTATGTTTACACTATCACTCCTAAAGACCAGAAAGATGCGCCACCATGTTTTGTTGGTTACACTCCCCTTGTACTACCCACCTTGGACCATTCTTCAACAGGAAATGTAAGAGTTTTCTGTGAGCACAGTTTTTCCCCCCCGGGTGATGCAACATTGCACTAAATTCCTTGCACTTCTGTTCTTTTCAGTTTCCGTTTGGAAGATCTGGTTTGCATTTTACACCTGATGGCCAGTTTCTGGTCCTCCTGAGCAGCATCAGAATACCTTCTTGCAGGTTGTAATCATAATCCCTTAGTGACATGCCGGAAAATGTTGTATATACTTCCTCGGTCCACAAAAGGACGCAATTCTCACTTTTCGAGAAGTCAAATGATTTGAAGTTTGACTAAAGTTATATAAAAGAGTACAAACATTTATTATATAAGATAAGTACCATTAATTTAATTATGAAATATATTTTCATAGTAAACCTAGTTGAAGACATAATAAATATTAATACTTTAAACTATAAACTTGGTCAAAGTTAATTAATCTAGTTTGACTTGCACAAATCCTGTAGTTGCATCCTTTTGTGGACGGAGGGAGTATACCTTATGCTGGTGCTGATTAAATATTCTTATTGACAGGATACAAAACATTGATTGCTTGTGCTCGGTGTGCAACTTGGGCCGATGCGAAGATAATTCTTTAAAAATTGTATCTGTTAACTTGGGTTATGTTTCACTTGTAACCAATTTGATGCCTTATGGGACAGTGTCGTGCATTCTGGTATTTGAACCAAATTACATTGTAGCTACTGAAGATAGCAGAAACTTGCATATCTGGGAAATGGTCGATGGGTGGAGGTACATATTTTCTGTAGTATCAACATTATATGTGTCCCTTTCCATCTCATGTTTTAATACCTCTTTTTTTAAATTACAATTTTACTATGTGCAAAGTACAATATTCTAGTAATCATCTACTTTTCATGTTAAAAGGTTGGATTGAATGGTTGTGCTCTATTGGAAATATTATAGCAATCTATTTATATGTTTGAAATGAAGAAAATTAGAATACATTCCCTGTGCAATAGAAATCAGAACCTTACATTAGCCAAGACTTCGGACACACCACTCACTTGATGCACTCAAATTTGTCAATAAATCATGTCTTATGAAAAAGTATTGGTATTAAATAAAAGATAAGAGTTTCTAATGATCTGTTGGGTTCATGGTTTTAAATTGCGGGCTATGACATTTAGCGGTAGCCTCCTTTGGAAGCTATAAAAGCTATAGCAGGATATATCGAAAGCTATTTCATTTAGAGTGCAAATTGAAGAAGTCTGGGAAAAAACAGTTCTGCTCTGAGTACCTATTTGGTTGTCTTGTGGATGTCCTAGTCTTTCTAATGAACACATGCTAAGCACATTGTTTAACGTTTTTCAAGTGTCTCAGTATTTCTGTGATGCATTAATCATGCACCATGTGTCCATGTCCATGGTTGTACTTCCTTTTGCTTTGGCATTACCATCATGATTTTGAATCATATTTACTGCAGGAGTTCCCCTTAAACTTGATTTAGATATCCATACTAACTCTTGATGGGTGTAATCTATTCCTTTTTTTTGTGTTCACAGTGAGATATCTGAGCAGTATGTGATTCCTAGTTTGGGTAACATGGGTCCTGTACTGGAGCTTCGAAGGATGCCAAAAAGCACATCTCTCATTATTGGCCATGATGGCGAAGGTGGCTTTTGTTTGTGGTATGCTCTAGTATCTCAGTTTTGTCACTTGTGTATTGTGCAGTGCCAAAGGGAATTATTGCAGTCACTGTTGATGTGGTAGTTATCTTTGTTAGGGATTTGGTCAGTGCATCTCGAATGCTTCATGCCAGTTATATCCAAATGCTTGTCATATAAATTACAATGTGGTGGGGAGAGAATACAAGAAATGATCTGAGCCCTCTCTCATGCAAGATGTCTTCCCGTGTCAATTTGGCATAGAATTTTCTAGAATTAGTGTTGCAGCACACAGAAGAGTCCTATCTTAAGTTTGTTCAGGCCCAATATCTAGAAGGTTCATAGATTAAGTCAAATATAATGTCCTCTGTTTAAGTCCAATGATGGGGTGCATGGAGGTGTTGTCATTAATACGCATATAAGTGGGGTCAATCACTCTATCTACCATCATAGAGACAGCTTCAGTTACAATGGTCTGGGACATCTCTCCATCATTTAAGGATGGCAACGGGGCGGGTTCGGATCGGGTGGAGTCTCTGGGCACCCAAAACCGAAACCCGAACTGAAAACCCGAATCCGCCCCGAACACCAATTTGGGCGGAAATCCATCCCCGAAACCGAAGCCCGCGGATCCTCGAAACCCAACGGATTATCAAAAACCCGAAACATTGAGCCGAGAATCCGTGAGGATGTGCTGGCCGCCTGGCCCAATGCGATGAGCCGCTGCCTGGGGAGCACCACGCCGCCGCCGCCTGTGCGTCTGCGGCTGGGGCTTTGGGGGCGCCGCGCGGCCCTCGCCGCCGCCTGCGGGCCTGCGGCTGGGGCCTGGGGGGGGCGCCGCGCGGCCCGTGCCGCCGCTTGCGGGAAGCGTGGGGTGGCACCTGCTCCGGCTGGGCGCGCCGGCCCTTGCTCCTCTGCTTGCTGTGACTGGGCACTGGGCGTGAACGCGAGGGCCTGAGGACGAGCCGCAAGTGCTGGCCTGAGGACCGAGAGAGAGAGAAGCAGAGAGGTGCGTGGTTGGGTGCGGCGTGCGGCGCTGGGTGGGTGCGAGCCAAGTTTTTCTAGGCGCTAGGCGAAATCTAGGCGATGACCCCTAGCCTAGCGACTAGTCCAGCCTAGGCTAGCCTAGGCGATGCTAGGCGTTTTGCCAATTTAGTATAATATATAATATATATAGCATAATATATATATTTATATAGCAGAAATCATGAATAATTTAGATAGACATACCTTAGGTCCTGTAGGCTGTAGCAATCAACCAATCTGAGTTTCAGAACATGCAATCAGATTTCAGAACAAGCAATCAGATATAATGATATATACATGCAGTACTACAGCAATTCACAGATTCATACTTCAGATTTCAGAAACAGAGGAGAGGAGAGCAGCAGGGAAACAGAGCAGAGCAGTTCAAGGGAGCAGAGCAGAGCAGGGGAGGACATACCTTCGGCTTCGGGCGTCGGCCTTAGGGGTTGGGGCTCCGCCTGAGGGAGATGACCGCCGGGGAGGGTATTGGGCGGCGGGGAGTTGGCTGGCGGGGAGGCCCTTCGAGGCTTCGATGCGGGGAGGAGGACGAGCTGGGCGGAGACCGGGGAGGAGTGGAGGAGGACGAGGTCGGAACGGACTGGCGGGCGGGGAGGAGCGTCGGCGCCGGCGGAAGCTGCTTCCCGGCGGGAGAGGAGCGTCGCCTGGCAGCGGGAATAGCGTCGCGCGGTGCTTCGGTACCCATACGCGGCCTTATCCGTCGCGCCTCGCGTGGCAATTTCCCCCCGGCGCCAACCCTTTCCCCGCGCGCTGCGCTCGTCGGCCGCCGCGTAATATTTTGCGCGCGCTGGGAAACCCGGGCCGACTCGAGTCGATTCCGCGCCGCCTAGGGCTTCTGGGCGCCGCCGAGTCGCGCGGAGGCGCCGCCTAGCGCCGCCTAGGCGCTCCCGTCGACTTGAGGGGCGACTACCCCCCCTAGTCCCAGGCGCGGGCCGTAGCCTAGCGACTAGGCGCGTCGTAGTCGTCGACTTTCAAAACTTGGGGTGCGAGAGAGGGCTGAGGGATCTTATATACCTAGGGTTGCTAGTTGGGCTACTAGTGGGCTGAATCTTACGGGGCCCGATGGAGCTTTGTGGGTGGAATTAAAGATCCGCACCAAAACCGCAGCATTTCGGGTATCCGAACCCGAAAAAACCGTGGGAAAAAATCAGGCCCTGAAACCGAAACCCGCGGATATCCGCCCTGAACCCGATCCGCTGCCATCCTTACCATCATTCCCACCCATCCGATCATTAAAAGAAATGGAAATGTCTTTTTCTGTTCTGTTTCTTAAATGGATGGATTTGCTTGCATTGTATTTCAATTTCTTTTTGGCAGTGCTTGGTAAAGAAATGCGAAAGTGGAGTAGAAGAGATTTTGCTGCATTCATGTGGCACAGAAGCTAGTTTGGAGTAGAAGAAATTAGGGATGTTATTCTTTGTTTTGTCACTGTTCGCATATCATTTACAGAAACTGGATGAGCAAGAAAATGGTGACACTAAAAGTTACTCCCTCCATTCTAAATTATAAGTCGTTCTTCGTTCTGGGAACGACTTATAATTTAGAATGGAGGGAGTAATTAACAACAGCAATTTTTACTAAAATTGTGCCTTTTTTTTTGCTCTGAGATGCTAAAGGCTAAAATATTCATAGCTCGGTCCCATATATGTTATCATGTAAACAGTTTTGAGACCAGTTATATTATGTCTGAAATTCCGAGTCAATACACAAGTAAGTTGATCAAATGGGAGAATATAGTATATGCTTCAGAAATATAAGATATGCTTCATAAATGGGAGGAACTAGCAACATATTAACGAATAGATCAGAACATACTTATTATGTGTGTGGTTCCAGCAGCAATGCAAGAACTAGCTAGACGATTACTATAACCTGCATCTAGTTAGCTGTGTATTTTTAGGGATTCATTGTTGAAGGAAAAAAATGTTAGTGGTCAAGTTGTCCATGTATCATGTATATAGAGATAGATATGTGATGTATTATGTATATGGAGAATAGAGATGAGATGCAAACGGGTCTGCAGGCTGCAGCCTAGTGGTTGTAGTGAATTAGTAGCACCCAGCAGGCCTGGGTTCGACTCCCCACGGGCTAGGTTAAAA